>NC_054467.1:239198392-239498558 GCF_017639515.1 Carcharodon carcharias | reverse complement strand
TGATTTGACACTGTTTTCCCTTCTAATAGCTGTATCCAGTTCTCTCTCACCAGCTCACCTCTCAGCTTTGTAAAATTTGTCTTCCCCCAGTTTTTAATTTTTGCTCCTGTTCTACCTTTGTCCTTTTCCATAATGATGCTAAATCTAACTATATTATGGTCACTATCTCTGAAATGGTCCCCACTGCTGCTTCATCCACTTCTCCAGCTTCATTTTCTAAGACTAAATCTAGAATTGGCTAAAAAGTTCTCTTGAATGCAGTTCAATAATTTTGCACCCTCTGTGCCCTTCACACTGTCCGTATCCCAATTGATATTAGGGTAGATGAAGTCCCCAACTATTGCTGACCTATTTTACACTTAAGTTTTTACACTTAGAAATTTGCTTACATATTTGCTGTTCTAACTCCCTTCCACTCTTTGGGGGTCTATAGTTCACTACTAGCAGTGTGGCTACCCCTTTTTTATTTCTGAGCTCAACCATATGGCCTCATTTGATGCTTCATTTAGTATATCATCCCTCCTCACAGCTGCAATTGATTTTTTTAACCAATAATGCTACACTCCCACCTTTTTTAATCCCCCTCCCTATCCTGCCTGAAAACTCTATATCCAGAGATGTTGAGCTGCCATTTTTTTGCCTCTCCTTAAGCCAAGTTTCCGATATAGCAATATCATGCTGCAATGTGCCTGTGCCCTTAGCTCATTGGTTTTATTTACAACCCTCCTTTGTATTTACAAATATATACTTTTACACTGCCAAATTCCTGTGCTGTACACTTTTTATCAGACTCCCTCACTAATTCTCCATCTCCCATTCTCCGCTCTGAATTTGCCCTTAGGCTCCCATTCCCCTGCCAATATAGTTTTAAACCCCCTCAACAGCAATAGCAAATCCCCCTGCGAGGATATGCATCCCAGTCTTTGTTCAGGTATAGACCATCTGGCTTGTGCAGGTCCCATCTTCTCCAGAATCTGTCCCAATGCCTCAGGAATCTAATGCCCTCCCTCCTACACCAGCTTTCCAGCCATGTGTTTATTTGCTCAATGCTGCTATTTCTATACTAACTTGCAAGTGGGACTGGGAGTAATCCCGAAGTTACTGATTTAGAAGTCCTGCTTTTTAATCTCCTTCCTAGCTCCCTAAAGTCTGTTTTCAAGACCTCATTTACTTTACTACCTAAATCATTGGTAACAATGTGGACCATGACCTCTGGCTGATAACCCTCCCTCAGAAGAATGTCCTGCAGCCGCTCAGTGACATCCTTGACCCTGGCACCAGAGAGGCAACATACCATCCTGGAGTCATATCTCCGGCCACAGAAAAGCCTGTCTGTTCCCCTAACTAATGAATCCCCTATTACTGTTGCTCTTCCGTACTTCTTTCTCCCCTCCTGTACAGCAGAGCTGTCTGTGGTGCCACAAACTTGACTCTGACTGCACTCTGAGGAACCAATGCCCTCACTGATAGCCAAAACAGAAAACCAATTGGTGAGTGGGACCCCAGGGGACTTATGCCTAATTTTCTTGGACTGCCTAGTGGTCTCCCATTTCCTTTCTGCCTCCGGTATCCTAAACTGTGGTGTGACCCCATTCTGTGCTATCAACGCAGCTTTCAGCCTCATGGATGCACCACAGTGACTCCAGCCGCCATTTGTGCTCCAAAACCCTGAGTTCAAGGTTCAGCAGCTGGTGAAACATCCTGCACATGTGGTCACCTAGAACACTGGTGACACCCACAACTTCCCACATATTACAGGGTACGCATTCCACATGACCGAGCTGTCCTGCCATGGCTTCAGTTTATTTCCCTTGCATAACTTTATTTTACTTTGGGTTGGTTATGCAACTTTATTTTACCTTGACTCACCAACTTTTGCTTGTGTTTCTTACTCACATGTAAGTACCCACTCTTTTATAAACGAATGTGCTTTTCTAATTTGCAGCTACTTGATGACCCTCCCGAACAGTAGGTTCTCACCAGGCAATGAACTTATGTTTCTCCTGTGATGTTAGGTGCTGCTGACTGCCTGTCCCAGGGTCCTCCTCTCGCACTTTCCTCTAGGCAATGCTGACTGCTTGTCCCTGGGTCCTCCTCTCGCACTTTCCTCTAGGCAATGCTGACTGCTTGTCCCTGGGTCCTCCTCTCTCACTCTTCTCTAGGTGCTGCTGACTGCCTGGCTCAGGGTTCTCCTCTCCTTTCTTTTACCTCTCTCATTGCACTCCTTAAAGATATTGGATGAGATCTGCACTATTACATGCAGGGGACTTGTAGAGTGCTGAATCAACAACAACATATTTATATAATGCTTTTAATGTAATCAAAAGTCCCAAGGTGCTTCACAGGAACATTATAAAACAAAGCATGACACTGAACCACACAAGGAGCTTTTCAGTCAGATGGCCAAAAATGTAGGTTTTAAGGAGTGTTTTAAAGAAGGAAATTGAGATAGAGAGGTGTAGGGAGGGTATTCCAGAGCTTGGGGCTTAGATAACTGAAGGCATGGCGACCAATGGTGGAGCAATTATGATTGTGAAGATACAGGAGGCTAGAATTAAAGGACTACAGATATCTTGGAGCATTGTGGGGTTGGAGGAGATTACAGAGGTAGGGAGGGGAAAGGACATTTCAAATTCAAGAAGTTACTTGACCAGAAACAAATGTAGATCAACGAGCACAGGGGTAATGGAGATACACAACTTGCTGCGATTAAGACATGGGCAACAGATTTTTGGATGACCTTAAGTCTGCAAAGGATAAAATGTGGGAGATCAGCCAGCACAGTGTTGGAGTCGTTGGGGCTAGAGATAAAAGAATCATGGATGAGGGTTTGAGCAGCAAATGAGTAGAGACAGGGCGAAGTTAAACAATGGGGAGGCTATGGTGTCGCGGTATTGTTGCCAGACTAATAATCCAGAGACCCAGGGTTATGCTCTGGGGACTCGGGTTCAAATCCTGCTATGGCAGCCAGTGGAATTTGAATTCAAAAAATCTGGAATTAAAAGTCTAATGATGGCCATGAAACCAGTGTTGATTGTTGTAAAAACCCATCTGCTTCACTAATGGAAGGAAACCTGTCGTCCTTACTTGGTCTGGCCTACATGTGACTCCAGACCCACAGCAATGTGGTTGACTCTTAAATGCCGTCTGAAGTGGCCTGTTAGGCCACTGTTGTAAAAAATTGCTACAAAGGCCCAAAAAAGGAATCTAACTGGGTGGACCACCCGGCATCGACCTAGGCAATCTCGGCCCTGTCCACCCTGCAAAGACTTCCTTACTAACATCTGGGGGCTAGTGTCATAACTGGGAGAGCTGTCTCACAGACTAGTTAAGCAACAGCTTGACATTATCTGTAAGGTATGATTCCATGAAGATGACAATGTCCTGAAATCCACCATCATCATCCCTGGGTATGTCCTATCCCACCGGCAGGCCAAACCCAGCAGAGATGGTGACACAGTGGTGTACAGTCAGGAGGGAGTTGCTCTGGGAGTCCTCAACATCAACTCTGGACCCCATGAAGTCTCATGGCATCAGGTGAAACATGGGCAAGGAAACCTGCTGATTACCACATACCGTACTCCATCAGCTGATGAATCAGTGCTCCTCCATATTGCACATCACTTTGAGGAAGCAATGAGTGTGGTAAGGGCACAGAATGTACTTTGGGTGGGGAACTTCAATATCCACCATCAAGTGTGGCTCAGTAGCACCACTACTGACTGAGCTGGCAGAGTCCTAAATGACATAGCTGCTAGATTGGGTCTGTGGCAGGTGGTGAGGGAACCAACAAGAGGGAAAAACATACTTAATCTCATCCTCACCAACCTGCCTGCTGCAGATGCATCTGTCCATTACAGTATCTGTAGGAGTGACCAGCACACAGTCATCATGGACATGAGGTTCCACCTTCACATTGAGGATACCCTCCATTGTGTTGGGTGACACCACCACTGTGCTAAATGGGATAGAGTTTGAACAGATCTCGCAACTCAAGACTGGGCATCCATGAGGTGCTGTGGGCCATCAGTAGCAGCAGAATTGTACTCAAACACAATCTGTAACCTCATGGCCCGGCATATCCCCCACTCTACCATTGCCATCAAGCCAGGAGATCAACCCTGGTTCAATGAAGAATGCAGGAGGGCATGCCAGGAGCAGCACCAGGGATACATAAAAATGAGGTATCAACCTGGTGAAGCTATAACACAGGACTACTTGCGTGCCAAACAGCATAAGCAGCAAATGATAGAGTTATCCCACAACCATCGGTTCAGATCTAAGCTCTGTGGTCTTGCCACATTCAGTCGTGAATGGCGGTGGACAATTAAACAACTCACTGGGAGGCTCCACAAATATCCCCATCCTCAATGATGGGGGAGCCCAGCACATCAGTGCAAAAGATAAGGCTGAAGCATTTGTGACAATCTTCAGCCAGAATAGTTGAGTGGATGATTCATCTTGGTCTCCTCCGGAGGTCCTCAGCATCACGGAGGCCAGTCTCCAGCCAATTCGATTCACTCCACGTGATATCAAGAAACAGCTGAAGGCACTGGATACTGCAAAGGCTATGGGCCCTGACAATATTCCGGCAATAGTACTGAAGACTTGAGCTCCAGAACTTGCTCCACCTCTAGCCAAGCTGTTCCAGTACAGCTACAACAATGGCATCTACCCGGCTATGTGGAAAATTGCCCAGGTATGTCCTGTACACAAAAAGCAGGACAAATCCAAACCGGCTAATTACCGCCCCATCAGTCTACTCTCAATCATCAGTAAAGTAATGGAAGGTGTCATCACCATGCTGTCAAGTAGCACTTGCTTAACAATAGCCTGCTCATTGATGCCCAGCTTGGGTTCCGCCAGGGTCACTCAGCTCCTGACCTCATTACAGCCTTGGTTCAAACATGGCCAAAAGAGTTGAATGCCCGAGGTGAGGTTAGAGTGACTCCCCTTGACATCAAGGCCACATTTGACAGAGTGTGGCATCAAGGAATCCTAACAAAACTGGAGTCAATGGGAATCAAGGGGAAAACTCTCTGCTGGTTGGAGTCATACCTAACACAAAAGAAGATGGTTGTGGTTGTTGGAAGTCAGTCATATCAGCTCCAGGATATCACTGCAGGAGTTCCTCAGGGTAGCGTCCTGGCCCTATCATTTTCAGCTGCTTCATCAATGAACTTCCTTCCATTAGGTCAGAAGTGGGGATGTTCACTGATGATTGCATAATGTTCAACACCTTTCATGACACCTCAGATATTGAAGCAGTCCATGTCCAAATGCAGCAAGACCTAGATAATATCCTGGCTTGGGCTGACAAGTGGCAAGTAACCTTTGTCCCACAAGTGTCATACAATGACCATGTCTAACAAGAGAGAATCCAACCATCGCCCATGATGTTCAATGGCATTACCATCACTGAATCCCCCACTGTCAACATCCTGGGGTTACCATTGACTAAAAACTGAACTGGACTTGCCATATAAATACTGTGGCTACAAGAGCAGGTCAGAGGCTAGGAATCGTGCGACAAGTAATTCATCTTCTGACTCCCCAAAGCTTGTCCACCATCTACAAGGCACAAGTCAGGAGTGTGATGGAATACCCCCCACTTGCCAGGATAAGTGCAGCTCCCACAATACTGAAGAAGCTTGACACCGTCCAGCACAAAGCAACCCACTTGACTGGCACCACATGCACAAACATTCACAACCCCCACCACCGAGGCACATTGGCAGCAATGTGTACCATCAAGAAGGTGCTCTGTAGAAATTCACCAAGGCTCCTTCGGCACCTTCCAAACCCCTGACCACTACCATCTAGAAGGACAAGGGCAGCAGATAGATGGGAATACCACCACCTGGAGATTCCCCTCCAAGCAACTCACCATCCTGACTTGGAAATATATGACCGTTCCTTCACTGTCAAAATCCTGGAACTCCCTTCCTAACAGCACTGTGGATTTACCTACACCACATGGGCTACAGTGGTTCAAGTAGGCAGCTCACCACCTTCCCAAGGGCAATTAGGGATGGGCAATAAATGCTGGCCCAGCCATCGAAGCCCACATCCCATGAATGAATGAAAAAAAATGTTAGAGGTGGAAAAAGGCAGTGTTAGATGTTGAAAATGGGAATGCACACCAAAGGCAACTAGAATTTTCCATCTTTATTTTTCTTGGTAGTTTAATGGATACATTTGTTTTCTTTTCTCTCTCCTCCCATGGTGGAGTAGATGTCTGACTCATGTACTTGTGAAGCACATTGGTGATCCAGAGGCCATGTTGTGTTTTTGTCCCTGGCAGTCTAAGTTCTTAAGAAAACAGCCTGGTCATACTCAGTATCCGCTTCTATTTATGTTTTGTGTTCTTATTGGTTTGTTTGTTAGTGCTCTTGACATGATTAGATAAAATATCCATGTTCTTTAACTCGTGGGTAAATCATTGGAGTCCCTCAGTGCCAATTTGAACTCAACCCTTCGGCTTGAATGACATCCAGATATGCTCCTCCACAACTGTTGAATTAAGCTGGAACTTCTATGTGCAATGAGATGGGAAAAGGGAGGACATTGATGGCAAAATTAGTAGTGTTCCACATAAATGTGTCTTTGTTGAGCAATGCATATTTTCCACTCCCCAGACAAACATCAGCTGCTGCTGAAGGACCATCAACTCAGTGAAAGGCACTCTTTGGTCTGCCCAAAACTTGGTCTTCCAATGCAGAGAGTTGCCCATGAGTGAGTGTTGCAGACTGGTACATTCGGAGGTCCAGGACTACGTGCTGAGGGATGCACTAAAGCTTGGGGAAGCTGCCAGAAAGGCTCAATGTGGAAATGCCACTGTCTAAGGTCCACCTGCCATAGTATACTGAGGGGCTGGAATCAGTAAAATCCAACAGGTAGTACCTTTGACATGGAATATCTATTGTAAATATCATTTGCCATTCCAATTGTATTGAGGTACCTCCAGTGTGCCAAAAGCTTGAACTGTATTGCACTTTTGGAATTGTCCAATTTGACCTAATAAAGCTTGCTGCTGGTATTTAAATGAACGACACACATTCTGGGGCCTAAGAAACACACACATTTTCCTTTCCAAAACCACACAGATTTCAGACAGAAAGGGAAAGGGTACAAGAGTTCTCCTGACCCCGTTCATAACACAGTGAAGCTGAGAAACTTTTATCATTGGAAAGGCCTGTAAATCATCAGTGTTGTAAGTATGGGCAGATTGCAATTAACTTTTACATGAGTGAAATGTGCTTCGAAGCTCATTGCAGACACCTATATTTGCTTTATTAGCTGGTGCTGTTCCAGATTCCGAACCAACCTATTAATAATAAAGCTAAAATATTACCGCACATATTGGAATGTGATCTGCACATCTGCACCATTGTTTTTATTTGTTTCTCCCCTGGTCACTGTTTATTTTATACCTTCTGAAAGAAGGGTTTTATTCTGCACACCTTGGCTGGAATCTTGTGCCCTCCACCAAGGCTGTCTTGGTGGGTGTGGTGATGGGGGAGGGGGTGTTTAATCAGGTGAGAGGGTTATGCTACATGGACCTATTTTGCAGCATTTTTGTTGTTTTCTTTATTCCGTGGAGGTCTGTAGTTCCCTGAGCTGCCTGCCTTCAGCGGTCTCACTGGAAACACTCACCCGCACCCATGGTGACTTTGGTGCCCGCCCTGTTCCCACCCCCACCAGGCAGTGCAGAGCCTTTCTCAGTGCGTGTTTCATGCTGGCTGGCTGTTAATTGGCCAGCCAGTGTGAAATCACAGTCGGGAATAGATCGTGGTCGGGGGCCCATTTCCTGTCTGCTCCCAAGCCTGCCAATCTCGCGCACCTGACGAGCAAAAAATTCAGGCCCTGGACAACATTCAGGCTTGGGCAATAACCATCTCCAACAAGAGTGAATCCAATCATCACCCCTTGATGTTCACTGGCATTACCATCACTGAATCCCCCACTTTCAACATCCTGAGGGTTATCCTTGACCAGAAACTGAACTGGACTAGCCATATAAATACTGTGGTTACAAGAACAGGTCAGAGGCTAGGAAAGTTGCAACGAATAACTCACATCCTGACTCCCCAAAGCCTGTCCACCATCTACAAGGCACAAGCCAGGAGTGCGATGGAATACTTTTCAAAGCAGCCTGCTTGATTGGTACTCCCATCCAGCAACTCACCAAGGCTCCTTCCAGCACCTTCCAAACCTATGACCTCTAACCATCTAGAAGGACAGAAGAAGGAGATGCATGGGCAGAACACCACCTGTAAGTTCCCCTCCAAATCACCCAACATTCTGACTTGGAACTATATCGCCATTCCTTCATTGTCACTGGGTCAAATCATAATACTCCCTCGCTAACAATATTGTGGGTGTACCTACATCACATAGACAGCAGCGTTTCAAGAAGTTGGCACATCCTGCCTTCTCAACAGCAATTAAGGACAGGCAACAAAGGGACAAGCTAGGTCAGCGATGCCAACGTCCCACGATGGAATAAAAAAAATTACTGCTTTCAGTGAGCTGATGGAAGACCTGTGCAGTGCAGATTTGAGCCTGCTGAAGTGAATTACTGACCTGTTTATGCTATATTTCCCTTCATTACAACAGTGACTTCACCTCAAAAGTGTTTCAATGGCTGTAAAGTATTTTGGATCATCCTGAAAACATGAAAGGTGTTGTATAAATGCAAGTCCTTTCTTCCTTACATGGCCGTCAAGCCTGAGTCATATTCATAGAATTGTAGAATGATATAGCACCAAAGGAACATACAAACATACGAAGTATGAGCAGGGGTAGGCCACTCGGCCCCTCGTGCCTGCTCCGCCATTCAATAAGATCAAGGCTGATCTGATTGTAATCTCAATCCCACATTCTTGCCTACCCCCGATAACCCTTGTTAATCAAAAATCTATCCAGATCTGCCTTAGAAATATTCAAAGACTCTGCTTCCACTAACTTTTGTGAAAGAGAGTTCCAAAGACTCAAATCCTCTGACAGAAAAAATTTCTCCTCGTCTCTGAGGAGCAACCCCTTAGTTTTAAACAGTGACCCCCCTTGTTCTAGTTTCTGCCACAAGAACATAAGAACTAGGTGCAGGAGTAGGCAATTCAGCCCTTCAAGCCTGCCCCGCCATTCAATACTATCATAGCTGATCTCATGTCGACCTCAAATCCAATTTCCCGCCCTCTCCCCATAACCTTTCAACCCATTACTAATTAAAAATCTGTCTATCTCCTCCTTAAATTTATTCAGCGTCTCGGCATTCACTGCACTCTGAGGTAGTGAATTCCACAGATTCACAACCATTTGAGAAAAGTAATTCCTCCTCATCTCTGATTTAAATCTACCACCTCTTAGCCTAAAATTATGGCCTCTCATTCTAGAATGCCCCACAAGGGGAAACATCCGCTCCATGTCTACTTTGTCTATCCCCTTTAGCATCTTATATACCTCATTTAGATCTCTCATCCTTTTGAACTCTAGTGAATATAGGCCTAAACTGCTCAATCTCTCCTCATAAGACAAGCCTCCCATCTTTGGAATCAATCTAGTGAACCTCCTCTGAGCCTCCAATGCAACTACATCCTTCCTCAAGTAAGCGAACCAAAACTGTGCACGGTACTCCAGGTGCGGTCTCACCAATGCCTTGTGCATTTGCAACAACACTTCTCTATTTTTATACTCTATTCCTTGAGCAATAAATGCCAAAATTCCATTTGCCTTCCTTATTACCTGCTGTACCTGCATACTAGCTTTCAGCGATTCATGCACGAGGCCACCCAGATCCCTCTACATTGAAGCATTCTGAAGTTTCTCTCCATTTAAGTAATAAGTCGCCTTTTTATTCTTCTGACCAAAATGGATAACCTCACACTTATCCAGGTTACACTCATTCACCTAACCTGTCCATATCTATTTGAAAATTTCTTATCTCTTTATTGCAACTTACTTTCCCACCTATGTTGGTGTCATCTGCAAATTTAGCTATTGTAGCTTGTATCCCTGAATCGGAGTCATTGATATAGATTGTAAATAGTTGGGGCCCAAGGACAGAACCCTGTGGCACCCCACTCGTTGTAGCTTGCCATCCAGAAAAAGACCCATTTATCCCGATTCTCTGCTTTCTGCTTGTTAGTCTATCCGAGCTAATATATTACCGCTAACTCCCTCTGCTCTTATCTTGTGTATTAAATTGTGTATTATATCTTGTGTATTATATTGTGTATTAATCCTTTGTGCGGCACCTTATCAAGACATCCTTTTGTGCTTCATGCACGAGGACACCCAGATCCCTCAATCTCAGAGCTCTGCAATCTCATCATTTAGATAATAAGCTTCCTTTTTATTCTTTCTGCCGAAATGAACTATAACCATTCAATCCTTTGTGCCCTGTGAAAGAGCTATTCACTAAGTCCCATTTTCTGCCACTTTCTTCATAGCCTTGCAAAGTTCTCCTTTTCATGCATTTATCCAACACCCTTTTGAGGTGCTTCTGCCACCTTTTCAGACAGTGCATTCCATTCTTCTCACGTCACCCCTGTTTTTTTTCAAAAACCTTCATATCTGTGTCCTCTGGTTATCAACTTTTCTGCCAATTGAAATGATTTCTCATTATTTACATCATTGTAACAGCTGCTGCTATGAGAACAGTTCCCATTGAATTCTTTAATGATCCTGAGTAAATTTCCAATTAAAGTCCATGATTGTAACAGTGCTCGTGATTAGCTGACCCATTGCACATAAACCATTTTAATGTAGTACTAGGCTACAATGAAGCCTCAATAAACAAACAGGGCCTCCAGGGTCACAGAATACTAGAACAGGGAGCTGAGAAACTGAAAATGTGGAAAGATTGACCTCAAATTATCCCGCACTCCAGAATCCCCCAAATAATCTTCTGGAGCCTGTTTTATCAGAGATTTATAAGCAGTATCAAACAAATCCTTTCCTGGGCCCTCCAGAAATTTTTGATGGAATGTGGTGGCAAGCCACTCAATTCAGGGCCAAGTAGGGATGGGCAACAAATGCTGTCCATGCCAATGATGCTCACATCCCATCAAAGAATAAATAAAAAAAGCCCAACAGATGGCAGCACTGATCCCTGTTGCTGCAAGATGGTTTGGAGACTTCAGTTAAAATCAATTAAGGTTTCTTCTCTGTCCTTTAAATGCCTAGAGAATAGGGGTTGAAGTAGCAGCTAATTAAAAACATGAACCTTGTGAATTCTTTGGTTAAAAATGCTGAGACCCTGCAATGGAGTGTGTGGCTTTTAATTTTTAACCATTTTCCTGCAGCAGTCTACATTAGTCACCCTTTCAGGAATTTTCCAGAATTTGAAAAATCCAGGCAATTTCTTCTCAAGCTGACAGAACTCAGTTCAATATGCATAGATATTATACCTTGTGAAATGTATACATGCAGAAGGTGTGTGGGGGGAGGAGGGGTGGTATGGTAACTGTGTTCTCCTTCTGAGTGCCTTTGAGACAGTCACAGTTGAAGAAGTGGAGTAAAAGGACAAGAGGAAATGTTGGCATTATTCCGAAAGTATTTTCCGGGGCAACATACCTTAAAGTAAACTGGAGGCAGAACAAAGAATGCTGCATACAAATCCGATCACAAAGAAAAGAAAAAAAAGTTGCATTTAGATAGCACATTTCATCACCACAGGATATCCCTCCCAAGCTCTCGACAGCCAATGGTGTACTTTTAAAGTGTAGTCTCTTCTATAATGCAGCTAATTTGGGAGCAGCAAACTCCCTCAAACAGCATTCTGATAATGACCAGAAGGACTTGCACTTATATATTCACAATTAAATATTATGTTTTTCACAGCCATCAGACATCTTAAAGCACGTTATAGCCAATGTAAGAAACACAGCAGCCAATTTGCACTCAGCAAACTCCCACAAACCACAATGTGATTAAGAACAGACAATCTGTTGTGATGCTGATTGAAAGATAAGTATCAGGATACCAGGGATATACTCAGCAGGTCTAGCAGCATCGGCGGAGAAGAAAAGAGTTGACGTTTGGAGTCCTCATGACCCTTCAACAGAGGACTCGAAACGTCAACTCTTTTCTTCTCCGCCAATGCTGCCAGACCTGCTGAGTTTTTCCAGGTAATTCTATTTTTGATTTGGATTTCCAGCATCTGCAGTTTTTTTGTTTTTATACCAGGGATATATCCTGCTCTTCTTCAAAATAGTGCCAAGGAATCTTGCAGATTCACCCAAGCAGGCAAATGCAGCCTTGGTTTAACATCTCCTTCAAAAGCTGGCACCTCCAAAGTGCAGTGCTTCCTCAGTACTGTACTGGAGTGTCAGCCTTAATTATTGCACTCAATCCCTGGAGTGGGACTTGAACCTAAAACATTGCATTTCAAGAATGCTACCAACTGTGCCACAGCTGATACCTGAATGCAGCTATTGATTGAGGGATAGGTATTGGTCCAGACACCGGGAGAACTCCCCTGCCCTTCTTCAAAATAGATGGACCTATAGTCACCAAAAAAATTGTACTTTTCATTGATAGGATAAAGATGTGAATTGGGAATTAAAGGGTAGAATGAGGAGGTAGAATGAAAAAAAGAAAAGGATAATTGCAGTTGTTGGAAATCTGGAAAAAAACAGAAAATGCTGGAAATAATCAAGTCTGGCAGCATCTGTAGAGAGAGAAACGAATGAATGTTTCAGGTCAATGAGCAGTTCTGATGAAAGGTCATCAACCTGAAATGTTAACTCTATTCCTCTCTCCAAAGGAACAAGTTTGTTTGGGTCAAATCGTTTTTTATTGTTGGTAAAAATCCTTACTTTCTTATATGTTTGATCATAGTATTTCATTGCAGTATTAGATCAGCTGGAGAAATTATCCTTGGATACCAGCAGATTTCCCACAATTTGGCTAGAGATCTTCAAACTCATCTTCTGGCTGGCATGAGGGTGGCGGAGTCCGCATGCCAGCGCTTAAAATGTCACACGAGCGTCCCGACATCAGCGCGCGGCTTCGCGATATTTCGGTCGGCGGGTGCACTAGGCAGTGGGATGCACGCCCACCATTAATTAAAGGCCTTGTTAAGGCCATTAACTCTTCAAGGGACCAGGATTTTGAGGGGCCCGTGCGAACTTCAGCTCGACGCATGGGCCCAGCGGGCAGGCGGGTAAGTGATTTTTTTTACAAACCCCATCCAGCGGCGGAATGAGGTTTGATAGCGATTTTAAAAACGGTTAATAAAGTTTTTGTTTATTTCATGAACATGTCCCATCACGTGTGACATTCTCACATGAGGGGGACGTGGTAATGATTTTAAAAATTTTCTATTTTTGATGTTTCACAGAGTTTCGGCGATCTCCCTGAGGCAGCACTTTGCCACAGAGAGCAGTGCGCTCTTCTGTGCACATGCACAAAAGACGCACTCCTGTAGTTGGGGAATCCCCTACCCCGCCCACACAGGAGGTGCATAACGCTTCCCCTCAGGCAACGTGCTGGGGGTGGGCCTTAATTGGCCCATCCACTTAAAATGGCGGTGGGGCCCGTTTCGGCAGCGGCAATCGGCTGCCCCCACCCCACCGCCACGCCCCCCCCCCCCCCCCCCCCCCCCGCCCCCAGCCGCTGAGTCGGTTGGGCTCGCCCGCCCATCAAGGGCCAAATTCTGCCCATCATGGAGCATATGAAGTAAGATCTTTACGGTTGAATGTTTTTTCCACACCTGGAGAAGACTGTACATATAAGTTGCAAAGCACCCAGAAAAAGTTTAATCTTCTTAATGAGTTGAGCAAGTTATTGTATTTGTTTCTTACATTGACTTTGATTTGGAAATTCAGGAGGATTTTTTTTTTATCCAGAGACTGGTTAGAATGTGGAACTCACTACCACAAGAAATAGCTGAGGTGAATGGTGATACGGTTAGATGAAGAGGAGTGGGAAGAGGTTCAGAATGGAGCACAAACACCAGCATGGCCAAGTGGCCTGATTTGTGCTGTAAATTCAATGTAACAATTACACTTTAAATTCTCTTTAGAAACTCCTTCATTTCTCATGGTCATGTCTCTTAGATTTGAACAACTGTTTTTCAGACTAGACTTCAATGTCTGGATGTAAATCATGCTAAAGCCTGCTATCTCTTGCATATTATACAAATTGTGTAAAGCATAAAATAATACATGGCTTAAAAGGAAGGAAACGAGTAATACATCAACAAAAAGAACGACCTTGAACTTGATCAGTTCCGAATAAAGCTGAATCAAATGTATTGGCGAATAGAACAATTGGATTACATGTGTGCAAGTGCATTTTTGAAAGGTATTTAACCTGATGGCCAGACTTTGGATGATTGATTTAAAACTCTGACCTTGAATATATTTGTTTTAACTTGGTATGCACTACATACCTGAATGAATAGGGTTTATGTACTCTAGATACTTTTATGTCTGCCGTACGTAATTTAATTTAAACCTCATGATGCAGCCTGTTTCCATTGTTTTCTCTTTAATCTTAAGGGTTAGATTCCTTCCCTTGAAGATTTTGGCTTCACATCCCCTTCACTTGGTGGCTTACACTTTACATAGACGTGGGCGGGTAGGCAACATCCCCACTGCAATGGGTGGGAAATGATGGAAACGAGCACACACGGACATGTCAAAATCATCAGGGATATGGACAGATTAGATAGGCACAAACTTTCTGCTGGCAGAAGGATTGAGAACGAGACAGCACTGATTGGTAAAGGAACCAGAGACGACATGATGAAAAACATTTTTATACAGCGAGTGATTAGAATCTGGAAGGCGCCATCTGAGAGTGCGATGCTAGCAGATTCCAACTGTGGCTTTCAAAAGACAATTGGTTAAGCATCTGAAGAAAAAACATTTGCAGGGTTAGAGGGTTAAGGTAAGGTAGTGAGACTAGCTAAATTGCTTTTGCAGAGAGCCAGCATGTTCATGATGGGCCAAATGATCTCTTTTTGTAATGTATCCAACTCAATAATTCTATTCTTGGATACTGCTTGGCACCAGCTCATATTCACATGGTGATTGCAACATTGTGAGCATTGATTCATGTTCCGGCATTGGCCTGTTCACAGTGGGGCAAAGGTGGTTCATTGACTATTTTAATCAGTAAATTAGTGGCCTGATTCAATAATCTGGCTGAATTATCAGATCCCACCAAGGTTGTTTGATAAGTTAAATGCCATCTTTTTAAATAGGTGTCATGTAAGTGATCATGAAGCTGCCAGATTGTAGTAAGAACCCAACTTGTTTACAAATGTCCTTCAGGGAAATAAACCTGCCATCTGCTTTATCAGTCTACTTTACATGTGACTCCAGTCCTACACTAATGTGGCCTCGCCAGTCACTTAGTCGTGGTAACTAGCGATGGATATTGCCAATGAAACCCACATCCGAAGAATTAATGTTAATTTATTGTCCCAGACAGTAAGGTTCTATTGAGAAAGGCCACCAAAAAAGTATTAACTTATAATAATCCCTGACCTCATTTGTTTTAGGTCATCAAAACAAACCAACGAGGCAAGGACTCATTCTCAGGCCAATATTGACAAAGAGTTCTAGATATTAGATAGCCCCATTTGGTCTATCCTCTTCTTTCAGGCACCATGCCCTAAAAGGGCATTGGTAGCCATGAACTTCAATTGGATTGGTCCATAATTATCCTTGGCAAAGTTATGCAGTGGTTTTCCATTGCCTTCTGCAGTATGGGTGACCAGGAAACACTCCTGCTCTTCACCACCTGCACTCAGGCGTGTTGGAAGGATTTACAGGTTGATAATCAACCTGTTTAGCCACATTATGAATGCACCTTCCGTGGTCTTCAAGTGCTGAAGCGGGACTTGAACCTAGCGCTTCTAGCCCTTACTGTTCTCTTCTCAACACTGCCAATGGTTCCTATGCACAGCAGCGGACCCAGCAGCATTGTACTTCTTAAAATTTGCTCTTCTTAAAGGCAGGCTTTCCCTCTTAAAGGGAAGCTGCACTGAAGAATATTACTGCAATCTAAATTATGTCAAACTGAACACCAGGATCGAGTAATGTTTTCATAGTGAAGTATTTGGCGCTGGAGAGATTAGTGGTGGAGGTGTGCAGGAGGAGAGAAACTATGGTTTCGCGGGAGCCAGCAGGCCCTCAAGGACACTCTTCAGGAAGGAACTGGACCAGGTGGCCAGGAAGGTCAACTCTTGCAGTCTGAACCAAGGTCCTGGCAATAGCGCTATAACTTGCTGAATGACTTCACGAAGGTGGTCAATTTCAGTGAATGCATCTTTATACGATTTGTAAAAATTCATTCACAGGATGTGGGCTTCGCTGGCTGGGCCCGCATTTATTGCCTATCCCTAATTGCCCTTGATATTTCCTACCCACCACACCAAAAGCCTCTCATGCTGCTCAATGCACCACAGCCCCACTGCTTACCCAGCATCAATCCATGGAACTCAGCACTCATGCTTAACGTGCAGATACTCCGCCTCACTTTCACACACGAAACAATGCTTCACATAGACATCCGCCTCCACCACCACCCCCCCACCCCCCAACGCCCTTTACTGCCCTCACATTCCCACTCTTCAGTAATGGCAGGCACATTAGTCAAACAGAATGGCACACAATCACTGACATTCTTCCCTCTCTCTTGCAGGACAAGGTGGCACAGAATAGAAGGGAGCACAGTAGAACTAGGGTTCGAACAGTCATGCATCACCTGAACCCACCCTAGCAGATGGTTCTCCACATCATGGGGTTGGCTACAACAGAGCCTGTGGCATCCCGCATCTCTGAGAACATTGAAGATGACAGCACCATGCTTCTCAATTCCAAGCTCACCCGCATCCTGCTATCTGACATGTCGTGCCAGCTGCTGGTTGTTTTCTTTTTATTCATTCACAGGATGTGCCCATCCCTAATTGCCCTTGAGAAGGTGGTGGCGAGCTGCCTCCTTGAACTGCTGCAATCCATGTGGTGTAGGTACCCCCATAGTGCTGTTACATATGAATATATGAATTAGGAGCAAAAGTAGGCCATTCAGCCCCTCGAGCCTGCTCCGCCATTCAAAAGGTCATGGTTGATCTGTTTGTGTTTTGGGTTCTGCATTCCTATATACCCTGATAATATTTGATTCCCTTGTCTAACAAGAATCTATCTTCCTCCGTCTTAAAAATATTCAGTGACCCTGCTTCCACCACTTTCTGAGACAGACAGTTCCAAAGTCGGACAACCCTCTAAGAGATAAAAATTCTCCTCATCTCTGTCTTAAATGGGCAACCCCTTACTCTGATCATAGACTCTTCCACAGGGGAAACCTCTCAGTATCTACCCTGTCAAGCCCCTAAGAACCTTATGTGTTTCAATAAGGTCACGTCTCATTCTTCTAAACTCCAATGGGTACAGGCCCAACCTACTCAACCTCTCCTCATTAAAAAAAAAAATCCCTCCATAACCGGTATCAACCTAGTGAACCTTCTCTGGACTGCCTCCAATACCAGTATATCTTTCCTTGGATAAGGGGACCAAAACTGCTCACAGTATTCTAGGTGTGGTCTAACTAGTGCTTTGTTTGGTTTTACCAAGACTTCTCTATTTTTATACTCCATCCCCTTTGAAATAAAGGCCAACATCTCATTTGCCTTTCCTATTACCTGCTGAACTTGTATGCTAGCTTTTTGTGAGTCATGTATGAGGAGCCCCCCAAATCCCTCTGCGCTGAAGCTTTCTGCAGTCTTTCTCCATTTAAATAATATTCAGCTCCTCTATTCTCCCTGCCAAAGTTCATAATTTCACAATTTCCCATATTATATTCCATCTGCCAAGTTTTTGCCCACTCACTTAACATGTCCATATCCCTCTGCAAACTCTGTGTCATCCTCAACACTTGCCTGCCCACTTATTTTTGTATCATCCACAAACTTGGTGATAGTACATTCACTTCCCTCATCTAAGTCGTTAATATATATTGTAAATAATTGTAGCCCCAGCACTGATCCCTGTGGCATTCACTAGTTACAGGTTGCCATGCTGAAAATGTCCCCTTTATCCCAACTCTGTCTTCTATTAGTTAGCCAATCTTCTATCCATGCTAATATACTACCCCCACCACCATGGGCTCTTATCATATTAAGTAGCCTCCAGTATGGTACCTTATCGAGCGCCTTTTGGAAATTCAAATATATTACATATACTGGTTCCCCTTTATCTACCCTGCTTGTTACCTCCTCAAAGAATTCTAATAAATTTGTCAGGTGTGATTTCCCTTTCATGAAGCCATGCTGACACTGATTATATTTTGCATTTCTAAACGCAATGCTATTATATCCTTTATAATAGACTCTAACGTTTTCCCAATGACGGATGTTAAGCTAACCAGCTTATAATTATCTGTTTTTGGTCTCCCTCCCTTTTTAAATATGAGTGTTGGATTGGCAGTTTTCCAGTCCTCTGGGACTTCTCCAGAATCTATGGACTCTTGGAAGATTACTACCAGTGCATCCACTATCTTTGTAGCTACTTCCTTTAATATCCTCGGATGCAACCCATCAGGCTCAGGGGACTTATTGGCCTTTAGCCCCATTAGTTTCCCTAGTACTTTTTCTCTAGTGATAGTTATTGTATGTATTTCCTCCCCTTTTGCTCCTTGATTATTTAGTATTTTTGGAATGCTATTAGTTTCTCCTACCTTGAAGACTGATGCAAAATATTTATTCAACCCCTCTGCCATTTCCTGGTTCCCCATTATTATTTCCCCAGCCTCATTCTCTAAAGGGCCTATGTTCAATTTGGCCTCTCTCTTCCTCTTTTATATACATTTAACAATGCCCTGTATAACTGACGCATAACAACCTTACTTTTATTCCTCTCACAATAAAAATGTTAGGAAGGGAACGTGACCGTGGTCCTTTTGTTTTCCATCCCACCCTCTTCCCTCACACCAACCCTCCCCTTCCAATTTTCTGCTTTCAGATACATCAGGGCCACATGAGGGAGGAGCAGATGAAGAAGGACTATGAACATTGCAAAGACAGGTTTACAATTTATATAATTAAATGCTGTAAAGGGAATATTTTTTCTCCTACTATTACTGTGGGATACTTTAAAGCAAGCTGGTGGAGTTTGCATTGTGTGTGTATGTTTATGTGTGTGCGTGTCTAACTTAATTAAACTGCAGACAGTCAGACTGCAAGGTTTGAATCATCAAAGGGTATTAGGTGTGAAAAAGACATTTGAAGTGGAGATGGGTAAGCCAGGATGAAGTCTCAGCAGATACAGTGTGAATGGAGTTCGCGTTTTTAAATAAGTTGAGAGGTTGTTTGATTTTCAAAGGGACGTGATTAAATGTTTACAACTGGGAAGATAAATAAGGCAAAGCTATTGGGCAGGATCTTCGGGCCCCACTCGCTGATGTGTAGAATAACGCGAAGTGATGTCGGGCGTGCGTCCTGACATCACTGCACGTCATTCTGATCCTCAGTTCAGCGGGCATGCAGTGGAGTTGGCTGCGTGCCAACCGAACTGTCAAAGGCCTATTAAGGCCATTTAAAAACTAATTAAAGTAATTAATTGGGCCGCCTGTCCAACATTCTACACGTTGGCGGGCAGGCGAAGAGCCCAGGCAGCCTTCGCATTTATCATGAAACCTCATTCACGGGCGGGATGAGGTTTCATGAAGGGTTTATAAATTAAATAAATTTTTTAATTTAAGCTCATTGACATGTCCCAGTTCATGTGAAACTGTCACATGAGGGGACATGTCTTAATGCTTTTTTTCTTTATTAAAATTTTAAAAAATAACACTAAAATCTCCCTGAGGCAGCCCTGTGCTCCCCCTGCCTGCACAGAAAGCGCTTGGCGCTTGGTGCGCGTCACTCTGAGTGGGCCTTAATTGGCCTGCCCATGCAAAATGGCGGTGCCCACACCTGCTCCCGCCCAACCCCACCACCTCCCCCCCACCCCCCCCCCCCCGCCCGACGGTGAGAAAATTCTCCCCGTTACGTTTACTTTTCCCAAAAGTGCTGGCCTTAATGACAACAGGAAAGATTTTCATATTCGAGGAAAAGTAACTTCCAATGACAGGCTGAAACAATAGGATTTACAGATCAAAAGGGAGAAAATATATTTTAAAAAAGATGGAAAGCTATGCAAGTGTGGCCTTGTGAGATCTTGAACCAGACCTGTGGGAAAAAGCTTCTAGCCACCCTGGAGATGTTTGCTGCTCCAGTAACCAGGGTTGTGTTAAAAGCCTTTGGAGTTCCATTGTCAAGTGAGAGGGAGGAAGAAGCTGTGAATTACCTCCCTTATAACAACAGTGGGTGCTTATAGTAATATTGCTGGATGTTTTATGTATTAAGAATCTATTTGGACTGTTGTCTGGAAGGGGTGTGTAGTCAGAAGTCTAGTTAAGTAGGAATCTTGTGAGAACTGTTATAAAATTAAATATAACTGTGTAACTGTGGTCTTGTGCATTTAAGTTTTCTTTCTTTTTGTTAATAAATGTTTTAATTTAATCTTTAAAATCTCAAAAGGTGGCGGTGGACTTATTACTTCTGACATCAGTACACAAACCATCTTGTAATAAATACAAATTGAAAAATCGTTGTGACAGCCTAACCAAGTTTCCCTCTGGGATTTGGTCAGCCTGCCATATCACAACATGTGAAAAGTATAGTAAATAAGATTGGTGAGTTCCAAGCAGAAATAGCTGTTTGGGAATATGATGTGGTGGCAAAATGGAAACATGGCTTAAAAATGGTGAGGACTGTGTACTTAATATTCAAGGATACAACCTAATCAGAAAAGATAAGGAAGGAAACAAAGGATAAAAATAGAAAATGCTGGAAAACAGGGCATTTAAAAAAAACTTGTACTTTGGATGTGAGTGTCACAGGCAAGGTTGGCATTTATTGCCCATCCCTAATTGCCCTTAAGATGGTGGTGGTGCATCACCTTCTTGAGCTGCTGCAGTCTCATTGCTGTGGATCTGGAGTCACATGTAGGCCAGACCAGATAAAGGTGGTAGATTCCCTTCTCTGAAGGATATTAGTGAACAACAATCCAGTAGTTTCATGCAGGATTAATGAAATTAGCGTTTTATTCTAGATTTGTTTGTTAATTGAATTTAAATTCCTCCAACTGCCATGGTGGAATTTTGTATTCATGCCTCCGGAGTATTAGTCCAGCTCTCTGGATCATTGTTCAGTAACATTATGACTATGCTATCATCCAGGGAAGCTGCTTAGCTTAGGAAGGATATTGTAGTGCTGGAAAGAGAGGATCTTCTGGAGGGGTCAAAGGCAGGATCCATTTGTTTAGAGTTGAGAAGCAATTAGGGGATGAACATGCTATTGTGGGTATGCTATAGGTTTCCAAATAGTGACAGTGAGAGATAGAGGAGCAAATCTGCAAGAAAATCAAAAATGTGCAAAAGCAATACAGCAGTTATGTTGGGGGATTTTGATTACCAAAAATAATGTCAGAATAAAGGGTAAGAAGGGGGAGGAATTTCTGAAATGCGTCCAGTGGAACTTCCTTGATCAATATGTTCTTGACCCAACTAGGAAAAATCAATTGATGGACCTGGTGCTGGAAAATGAAGTGGGCCAGATTGATTAAGTGTGTGTGGTGGAATACTTGGCTAAGAATGATCATTGTATCATAAAGTTTAGTTTATCAATGAGAAAAGTTTTGTGTTCAATTGATCATTGTTTGGTTGCAAGTGTGTCTGTTGACTACCCACAGTGCTATATACTGTAAGTAAAGACGGTGGGGGTGGTTAGAGAAACTGAAACCAAGCAGGAAGCATGAGTCTGAAGACATTTTAAAAGCTCCTGTTCATATATAAAACCAGGTGAGTGTCATATCTGCATATCTCCGAAGTACAAAACACAATACCTGGCAAGAAAGATAAAGTCGCATTTAAATTTACTGCTCCAGCATCTTTCCTTTCTTTGCTGGTAGGTCCACCCATGCCATTAGATGGATGGATTTCGGGGTTCAAGGCATAAAATCAAAAGAACATAAGAACTAGGAGCAGGAGTAGGCAATTCAGCCCTTCAAGCCTGCCCTGCCATTCAATACAATCATGGCTGATCTCTTTTTGGCCTCAACTCCAATTTCCCGCCCTCTTCCCATAATCTTTCAACCTGTTACTAATTAAAAATCTGTCTATCTCCTCCTTAAGTTTATTCAGCGTCCCGGCATCCACTGCACTCTGAGGTAATGAATTCCATAGATTCATGACCCTTTGAGAAAAGTAATTCCCCCTCATCTCTGATTTAAGTCTACCACCCCTTAGCCTAAAACTATGGCCTCTCATTCTAGAATGCCCCACAAAGGGAAACATACACTCCACATCTACTTTGTCTATTCCCTTTAGCATCTCGTGTACCTCAATTAGATCTCCTGTCATGCTTCTAAACTCTAGCAAGTATAGGCCTAAACTGTTCAATCTCTCCTCATAAGACAAGCCCCGCATCTCTGGAATCAACCTAGTGAACCTCCTCTGAACCACCTGCACACAGTACTCCAGGTGCGGTCTCACCAATGCCTTGTACAGTTGCATCAACACTTCCCTAGGTTTATACTCTATTCCTTTAGCAATAAATGCCAAAATTCCATTTGCTTTCCTCATTACCTGCTGTACCTGCATACTAGCTTTCAGCGTTTCATGTACGAGGACACCCAGATCCCTCTGCACTGAAGCATTCTGAAGTTTCTCTCCATTTAAATAATAAGTCGCCTTTTTATTCTTCCGACCAAAATGGATAACCTCACACTTATCCACGTTAAACTCCATCTGCCAAATTTTGGCCCATTCACCTAACCTGTCCATATCCATTTGTAAATTTCTTATTTCTTCATTGCAACTTACTTTCCCACCTATTTTGGTGCCATCCGCAAATTTAGCTTTGGTACCTTCTATCCCTGAATCCAAATCATTAATATAGATTGTAAATAGTTGGGGCCCAAGGACTGAACCCTGTGGCACCCCACTAGTTACAGCTTGCCATCCAGAAAAATACCCATTTACCCCAACTCTCTGCTTTCTGTTGGTTAGCTAATCCTCTTTCCAAGCTAATATATTACCCCTAACTCAAATTCATCTTATCTTGTGTATTAATCTTTTGTGTGGCACCTTATCAAAGGCCTTCTGGAAGTCCAGATATACTATATCTACAGGATCCCCATTATCCGCTTTGCTTGTCACATCTTCAAAGAACTCTAGCAAATTAGTCAAATACAATTTACTCTTCATAAAACCATGCTGACTCTGATGGATTGCATTTTTACTTTCCTAATACCCCATTACTACTTCCTTAATAATGGATTCCAACAATTTCCCAATGACAGACATTAAACTAACTGGTCTATAGTTTCCTACTTCCTGTCCTTTTTGAATAAAGGTGTTATATTAGCATTTTGCCAACCCACTGGAACATTTCCAGAATCCAGGGAATTTTGGAATATTATAGCCAATGCATCCATTATCTCCGCTGCTATTTCCTTTAAGACCCTGGGATGTAGGCCATCAGGTCCTGGGGACTTGTCACCCTTTAATCCCAATAGTTTGCTCAGTACTTTTTCTCTAGTGATGGTGATTGTTCTAAGTTCCTCCTTCTCTATACCCTCTGTACTACCTGTTACTATTGGGGTGGCACTACTGTCCTCCACCATGAAAACTGAGGCAAAATATTGATTAAGCGTCTCTACCATTTCTGCATTCCCCACTCCAGTCTCATCCTCCAAGGGACCAACATTCACTTTAGCTACTCTATTTCCTTTTATATACTCGTAGAAGCTTTTGTTTTTACATTTTGTGCTAGTTTTTCATAATTTACCTTTGCTCATTTTAGTAATTTTTTAGTAACCCTTTGTTGATCTTTAAAAAATTCCCAATCTTCCAGCCTGTCACTGACCTTTGCAATTTGGTATGCCTTAGTTTGGTTACTTAGTTTGGTTATGCCTTAGTTACTTAGTTTAGTTATGCCTTAGTTTGACCTACTTGGTTGCGATAAATCTGAACAATCTGCAGGTAGCAGTGACTCAGAAGGAGGTGATATTTGTACATTGGCTCAGAGCTGAAAACCAGTGAGTGTTTGGACAGCTCACGAAAGACACATCTACGTTTGACACGGCAGTAAGTGTTCTTTTTCTTATTTGTTTATGGGATGCGGGTGTCACTGACTAGGCCAGCATTTATTGCCCAACCCTAATTGCCTTTGTTCAGAGGGCATTTAAGAGTCAACTACATTGCTATGGGTTCTGGTGTCACATCTTGGCCAGACCAGGTAAGTGTGACAAATTTCCTTCCCTAAAGGACATTAGTGAACCAGGTGGCTTTTTACGACAATTGGCAATGGTTTCATGGTCATCATCAGACTTTTAATTCCAGATTTTTATTGAAATCAAATTCCACCATCTGCCATGAGCATTACACTGGGTCTCTGGAATACTAGTTCAGTGACACTATGCCACCACCTCCCCAAAAATTCTTTGGGCCTAAGAAAAGTATGATGTTCGGCTGGTATACATTCGGTCAGAGATGCCAGAGAAATGGTGAACCTATAAAATAATATGTGGCAGTATTAGCTTCCACATGTAAATTTAGGACACTAACCAATGCACTAATTTGTGACCAACTTATTGAATAAACTTCAATTGCATAAATTAGGGAACACAGCCTCATGGAAAAAGCCACGACCTTGGCAGCCCAAATTAAATCTGCCTTGTTTGATTTGAAGAAGTTATGCAGAAATGCCCCCTCAGGCTCAGGGCCACAGACACAGCTTGCCCAGCCAGCTCAAGTGCAAGGGTTATGGACATAAAGACCTCAGCAAGTCTCACCAGCACTTGCTCCAACATTATGGTCAGATACCCTTAAAACCATGTCCAAATGGTGGAGGTGCTCATCAATTCACAACACTGTGCCAAGCTTGAGGGAAAAGTGTAACTCATGCTCAAAAAACATGTGCTTCAAAAAGATGTGTAGGTTGTTGAATGGGAAGACTTCATCAGTTTGACGCATGGAGAAATCTATTCCCAAGAGTGAAATGCGGCACGTGTATAACAACATGGATAGTAAAGCACCACGTCATTTTAAGAAAGGCTCAGTTGAGATTGCAGGAATCTCAGTGTTGCTCGTCATCAATGTTAGTGCAGAAGTATCTATATTGAATGACAAGCTCTATCATCCTTATTTTTCACAATTTTCCCTTACTCCTGCGGCAGACACACTGCAAGCTTACAATGACTCTTGTTTTGTTATTCTTTTGTTATTCTTGTTTTGGGAAGGATCACAGTTCCAGTGCACTACAAAAATGTCACAACTAAACAAGTTCATGTTCTCTGTAGCCAAAGACAGAAACATTTTTGGAGTTAAACCTGTTCAGTAAGCTTGGCTTCAAACTTGAAGACCCCACCAGAGCATGCATTAACATGGTCGATGACACTGTCAATGTACAACAATATCCTTCTTCATTAACTGGATTTGGGGAGAGTAAGGGATACTGTCATGCTCCTCATATTGACAAGTCACCCCACCAGTTTCACAAAATTTGAGAATGGGTTTGAGAAACTTATCAGCCATGATTGAATGGCAGAGCAGACTCGATGGACCAAATGGCCTAATTTCTGCTCCTATGTCTTATGGTCTTTTTTGCTTGTTGCTCATGATCTACATAGCAAATGATTGGAAATTGCTACAACAAATTCCATAACCACCATTGACATTCTAGATAGTTTGTTTACAAAATGGGGCTTGTCAGAGACTATTGTTACAACAATGGACCACAGTTTGTTTCTAGTCAGTTCATGCAGTTCCTAGCAAGCTATGGAATTCACCAACATCTGACATCGTAACGCAACCTGCGATCGAATGGTAGCATCCAACTATTCATCTGGATGATCAAGGACAGTCGGAGAGCTAACATGTTGGAGGGGAAAATGTTTGAACAATCCATTTGAATCCTACTTTGCGCATATTTGCACATCCCACAGTCTCCGACCAGAGATACATGGATTGAACTTATGATTGGTCATAACTTGCACGTGACACTATCCATTCTTAAGCCATCAACAAATGAACAACCACAAGGAAACCATGAGTAAAAGATGGAATTAAGGTTTGCATCAAATAGCCAAATTATGACCACTACCTTGCATCATCTCTATCAGGACCAAACAGTTTCTTGGTACCAATGCTTAGCTGTTGGATGGCCAAAGTAGAAAGCGAATCACTTGATAGCAAGAAGACAGGGGTATTTCAAGGAAAGAGATTATGAGGATGTGTTTCCTTTTCTGATGAGTGACCGTGATGTTAATCATCAAGGTGCTCACACAGAAGCACACTGTCAAGTTTGTAGACCCCAGTGCCATCATCAATGACCTTCATAATCAAAGGCTAAAGCTAAGAAATAACGCAATGTACTTGTGTTTGTTTTTTAGGATGGTGAGTTTAAAATTAGGTCCTTTAGTTTTACAAGGAGGAAAAGGTGGTGTGCCCAGTTGTTCAATTTTGTTATGACCAGGTGAGGAGGAGTGAACTGGCTCCCATTTATTCTGTCCCCTTGGTTGGTTTTTTAAAGGTTTTTTAAAATTTCTTTTTCCCGTAAATGCCTTTTCCAATCCACATGTATTGACTTTTTAATAAGGAGCCCATCAATTCGTGTTTTCTTAAATCAAAGAAGTTAACAAATTCACAAGTTCATTGGTTGGAGAGAAACAGCTGTTAGGGAGGGTCTTCAAGTAGCTGAAAATTAGAAAAATGCATTCTTCTTAATAGGAGCCACTTAGATTTCGGTAAGAAACACCAGCAATAGGGAAGTAAAATTAAATTAAGACCAGAAAAAATAAAGTAGTACAAGTAAACCAAAGTAAAATAAAGTTAACATAAGGGAAGTAAATTGAAGCCATGGCAGGACAGCTCAGTCATGTGGAATGTTTGTCCTGTAATATGTGGGAAGTCGTGGATGCTACTGGTGTCCTAGACAACCAGATGTGCAGGAAATGTCACCAGCTGCAGGACCTTGAGCTCCACGTTTCAGAGCTTGGGTGGTGGCTGGAGTCACTGTGGCACATCCGCAAGGCTCAGAGCTATGTGGGTAGCATGTTCAGAGAGGTGGTCACACCGCAGCCTAGGAGCCTGGAGGCAGAAAAGGAATGGATGGCTGCCAGGCAGTCTAAGAGAACTAGGCAGCTGATGCAGGAATACCCTGGGGCCAGCTCGCCAATCAGTTTTCCAGTTTGGTCACTGGTGAGGGACTGGTTCCTTGGAGGAGTGTAGGCAGAGCCAGGTTTGCGGCACCACACTTGACTCTGCTGTACAAGAAGAGAGGGAGAACATAGTAAGAGCATTAGTGATAGGGCATACGTTAGGGGAGCAGACAGGTGTTTCTGTGGCCATAGACATGACCCCAGGTTGGTATGTTGCCTCTCTGATGCTAGGGTCAAGGATGTCATGGAATGGCTCCAGGACATTCTTCTGGGGGAGGGTGATCAGCCAGAGGTTGTGGTCCACGTTGGTTACAATGACTTAGGTAGGAAAGGGGATGAGGTCCTAAAAACAGATTTCAGGGAGCTAGGAAGGAGATTGAAAAGCAGGAGTTCTAAAACAGTCATTTGAGGATTATTCCCAAATGAGTATCGAAATAGGAAAATAAAGCAAATGAACATATGGCTGGAAACCTGGTGTAGGAAGGAGGGCATTAGATTTCTGAGACATTGGGATGGGCTCTGGGAAAGGTGGGACCTATACAAGTTGGATGGTCTACACCTGAACAGGACTGGGGTGAATATCCTCGCAGAGGGATTTGCCGGTGTTGTTGGGGGTGTTTAAAATAGATTGGCAGGGGGATAGGAACATGAGGGAAAATTCAGAGTAGGGAATGGGAGATGGAGAATTAGTGAGTGATTCTGAAAGACAGAAGAAGCACAAGGTAAAATGTGGACAGCACATGAATTTGGCTGAATTAACTTACTTCTTGTATTTACATGTGCATCTTTTAACACTGCCAATGAGCTGAGGGCACAGATGGCAGCACGATATCATTACCCTCAGAATCACAGAATTTAACAGCACAGAAGAAGGCTATTTGGCCCATCGTGTCTGCACTGGCTCTCCAAATGAGCATTATGACCTAGCACCATTGGCTTGCCTTTTCCCCGTACCCCTGCATATTGTTTCTGTTGAAATAATCATCGAACGTCCTCTTGAATGCCACACCACACTTCCAGGCAGTGCATTCCAGACACAAATCACTCGTTGTGTAAAAATGTTTTTTTTCATGTCACATTTGTTTCTTTTACAAATCACTTTAAATCTGTTCTTGTTCTTGATCCTTTTAAGAGCAGGAACAGCTTCTCCCTATATACTCTGTCCAGACCCTTCATGATTTTGAATATCTCTATCAAATCTCCTCTTAGCCTTCTTCTCCCCAAGGAGAACAGTCCTAACCTCTCCAATCTATCCTCATAGCTGAAGTTTCTCATCCTTGGAACCATCCTTGTAAACTTCTTCTGCACTCTCTGCAATGTCTTCACATTCTTCCTATAGTGTGGCACCCAGAACTGTACACAATTCTCCAGCTGAGGTCTAACAAGTGCCTTATATAAATTCAGCATAACATTCCTGCTGTTGTACACTATGCCCCTATCATATGCTCTCTCCATCTGTCCTGTCAACCTCAGTGATCTATGCATATATACACCCAGGTCTTTCTGCTCCTGCACCTCCATCAAAAGTTCACCCCTTGTTTTATATTCTCTATCCATGTTCTTCCTACCAAAATGCATCACATCAGACATCGCTGCATTGAACTTCATATGCCACCTATCTGCCCACCAACTTGTCTATGTCTTCTTGAAGTTCCACACCATCCTCCTCACAGTTCATAACACTGCCAAGCTTCATATCATTCACAAACTTTGAAATTGTCACCTGCACACCAAGATCTAGATCATTAATGCATATCAGGAAAAGTAAGGGTTCCAATACTGATCCCTGGGGAACTCCATTACAAACCTTCCTCCAGACCGAAAAATATCCATTGACCATTACTCTCTGCTTCCTATTTGTCAGCCAATTTTGTACCCATGTTACAATTGTCCTATTTATTCCATGAGCAATAACTTCTCACAAGTCTATTGTGTGGCACTGTATCAAATGTCTTTTGAAAGTCTATGTACACCACATCAACAGCATTACCTTCATTGACCTTTTCTGTTACCTCTTCAAAAAACTCCAAAAAGTTAATGAAACACAATTTCCCCTTTAGAAATACATGCTGGTTCTTCCTTATCAACCCATATTTTTCCATTGACCACTAATTCTGTCCCAAAGAATTGTTTCTAGAATTTTGCCCACCACTGAAGTCTATAATTTGAGTTTATCTGGTTCCAGTACCTTGTAAACTTTAAGTACCGACAATCTATTCAACACTTCCTCCTTAACAATTTTGAACCCTAATAGTGACAGAGTTTTCTCATCTGTCACCATGGCCTGGTAGCAGCTACCTCCTTGGCAAAGATGGATGCAAATTATTCATTTAATACCTCAGTATTGGTCCCTTTGTCCGTGTGTAAATCCCCTTTTAGGTCCCAAATCGGCCCTATTCCTCCTTTTACCACCCTTTTACAATGTATATGCCTGTAGGGACAATAGGATTCCCCTTTATGTTGGCTGCCAGTCTTTTCTCATAATCCCTCTTCGTTTCTCTAATATGCTTTTTCACCTCCCCTCTGAACCTTCTGTACTCCTCCTGGTTCTCAATTGTATTTGCTACCTGACACCTGTCATAAGCACACTTTTTCTTCTTTATCTTAATGTCTATCTCCTTTTTCATCCAGGGAGCTCTGGATTTGTTTACCCTGCCTTTCCTCATCAATTGAATATACCTTGATTATGCCTGAACCAACTCTTTTTTGAAGGTAGCCCATTGTTCAGCTACAATTTTTCCTGTCAATTTTTTGTTCCAGTCTATCTGGTCCAGCTCCATTCTTGCCCCATGTTCTCGTCCAGTTAATTATGTTTACTCTGAATTGCCTATCGTCCTTTCCTATCATCATCTTAAAACATATGATACACTGATCAGTGCCTCCTAAATGTTCCCCCACTGACACTTGGCCCACCTCTTTTCCAAGAACCAGGTCCAACAGTGTGTCATTTCTTGATGGATTGGACACATAACGCTGTAGAAAATTTTCCTGAACACAATCTAGGGAATTTTGCCCCTCTCTGCGCTTTACACTACCACTGTCTCAGTCTACATTTGGGTAATTAAAGTTACCCATTATAACTACTCTATAATGCTTGCATCTCTCTGCAATTTCCCAGCAGATTTGTCCTTCTACGTTCTTCTCACCAGTTGATAGCCTATAGACTACACCGAGCAATGTAATTGCATCCTTTTTGTTCCTTACCTCTAGCCAAATTGATTCTGTCCTTGAACCCTCTGGGACACCCTCTTTCTCCAGCACTGCAATGACCTCCTTAACCAATACTACCACCCCTCCTCCTTTCCTTCCTTTCCTATCTTTTCTGAACACCTTGTTCCCAGGAACATTTAGCATCCAGTTCTGCCTTTCCTTGAGCAAAGTCTCTGTTAGAGCCACAACATCATATTTCCACATGCAAATCTGCACCTGTCACTCTCCAATCTTATTTACTATAGTCCATGCATTCACATATATGCAATAATAACCCTGATCTAGATTTTCTTACTTTCTCCTTTACCCCGACTTTACCTATGAACTTACTATTATAGATCCATAGAGTTGTACAGCACAGAAACAGGCCCTTTGGCTCATCGTGTCCATGCCAGCCATCAAGCACCTTTCTATTCTAATCCTATTTCCCAGCACTTGGCCCGTAGCCCTGTGTGCTATGGCATTTCAAATGCTCATCTAAATACTTCTTAAATGTTGTGAGGGTTCCTGCCTCTACCACCCCCTCAGGTAGTGTGTTCCAGATTGCAAACATCCTCTGGGTGAAAAAATGTTTCCTCAAATCCCCTCTAAACCGCCCGTACTTTAAATCTGTGCTCTCTAGTTATTGGCACCCCCATGAAGGGGAAAATTTTCTCCCTATCTATCCTATCAATGCCCCTCATAATTTTGTACACTTCTATCAGGTCGCCCCTCAGCCTTCTTTGCTCTAAGGAAGTAGCACTAGTGCTACTTCTCTATATTAATGCTACCTGTGCCTCCCAGTATTTTGGGAAAAATGGTATTCCTCTCTAATATTTTGTCTTGGTCCCGCAGCCCTGCAGAGTTAGTTTAAAGCCCTCTCAACAGCACTAACAAAACACCCCGCAAGGAACTCAGTCCCAGCCCTGTTTCGGTGCAATCTCTCTGGCTTGTACAGGTGCCAACTCCCCCAGTGCCCCAGGAATCTAAAGCACTCCTTCCTGCACCATCTTTCCAGCCACGCATTCAGATGCCTTATCCTCCTATTTCTGTACTCACTGGCATGTGGCACAGGGAATAAACTGGAGATTACAACATTTGAGGTCCTGCTTGCTAATTTTCTACCTATCTCCCTAAATATTGATTGCAGGACCACTTGGCTTAAAGGGGACCAAAAGTGACAGCTCAACTCCCTGAATATAGAGTTTTCAGGCAGGATAGGGTGGGCAATAAAAATGTTTGGGGGGGGTAGCATTATTGGTTAAACAATTACAGCGGGTAGAAGGGGTGACATATTAAATGAAATATCAAATGAGGCCATATGGGTTGAACGCAGAAATAAAAAAGGGGCAGCCACATTGCTAGAACTATACTATAGACCCCAAAATAGTGGAAGGGAGTTAGAAGAGCAAATGTGTAGGCAAATTTCTGAGTGCCAAAATAATAGGGCAGCAATAGTTGTAAACTTCAACTACCCTAATATCATTCAGGATACAACCAGTGTGAAGGGTACAGGGGGCAGACAATTCTTGAACTGCATTCAAGAGAACTTTTTAGGCAGCAAGTAACAAACCCTATGAGAGGGATGAAATTCTAAATTTAGGAAATAAAGCTGGGCATGTGGATGAAGTAGCAGTGGGGGACCATTTTGGAGATAATGACTTTAATATTTAAATTTAGCATCATTATGGGAAAGGATAAAGTTAGAACAGGAGCAAAAGTTCTAAATTGGGAGAAAACAAATTTTACAAAGCTGAGAGGTGAACTGGCAAAAGTGGACTGCATACTGCTACTAGAAGGGAAACAGTGTTAAATCAATGGGAGGTATTCAAAAGAGATTCAATGGGCACAGTAGAAAAGGGGTGGTATTGCCAAATCTAGAGCCACCTGGTTTTCCAGAGGAGCATAGCAAGTAAAGGGGTGAAGCTAAAAAAGGAAATTGGGAAATCAAAGACAGGATATGAAAAAATATTGGCAGAGCAAGAGAATTAATAATGAAATGGTAGGGCCAATCCGAGATGTACGTGGTAACTTATGCTTTGATGCTGAAGATGTGGACAGGGTTCTCAAAGAGTACTTTGTCTCGGTGTTCACTAAAGAGAGGGATGATGCAGAAAATCTAGTTAAAGAGGAAGAGTGCAAAATATTAGATACAATAAGCATAATATGAGAGGAAGCACTGGAAAGACTGGCATCCTTGAAGGTGGACAAATCACCAGGGCCAGATGGATTGCATCCCAGGTTGTTGAAGGAAGCCATGGAGGAAATAACAGATGCTCTGAGGATCATTTTCCAATCCTCACAAGATAAAGGCGAGGCACTGGAGGTTTTGAGGTCTGCAAATATTGTACCAATATTTTAAAAAGGGTGTGAGGGTTAGGCCAGAAAATTATAGGTAGTCAGTCTGGCTTTGGTGGTGGGCAAATTATTGGGATCAATTCTGACAGACAGGATAAACTCATTAGAAAGGCACGATTGACCTGGTTTTGTTAGGGGCATATCATATCTTAGTAACTTGATAGAATTTTTTGAGGAAATAACAAGGAGGATTGATGAGGGTAGTGTAGTGGATGTTGTCTACATGTATTTCAGTAAGGTATTTGACAAGGTCCCACATGGCAGACTGGTCAGGAAAGTGAGATTCCACGAAATACAGGGGAAAGTGGTGAGTTGGATTCAAAATTGGGTTAGTGGCAGGAAACAAAGGGCAATGGTCGATGGATGTTTTTGCGAGCGGAAGGTGGTTTCCAGTGCTGTTCCATAGGGCTCAGTGTTTGGGCCCTTGTTATTTGTCATCTATATTAATGATTTGGGTGTAAATGTGTGAGGCATGATTGGGAAATTTGCAGAAGACACAAAAATTGGCCATGTAGTTGATAGTCAAGAGCACAGCTGTTGTCTCCAGAATTATATAAATGGTTTAGTTGAGTGGGCGGAAAAGTGGCAAATGGAATTCAATCCGGAGAAGTGTGAGATAATGCATTTGGGGAGGGCAAACAAAACAAGGGAGTACTCAATAAATGGGAGGATATTGAGAGGAGTTGAGGAAGTTAGAGGCCTTGGAGTGCATGTCCACAGATCCCTGGAGGTGGCAGGGCACTTGGGTAAGGTAGTAAAGAAAGCACATGGAATGATTTCCTTTATTGTTTTGAATACAATAGCAAGAACCTAATGATGGAACTGTATAAAATCCTGGGGTTAAGCCACAGCTGGAATTTTGTGTATAGTTCAGGTCACCAGATTACAACATTACAGGGACCACATAATTGGTCTGGAGAGAATACAAAGGAGATTTACAAGCATGTTGCCAGTGCTTGAAAATTGCAGCTATGAAGGAAGATTGGATAGGCTAGGTTTGTTTTCCTTAGAACAGAGGGTGCTGTGGGGTGACCTAATTGAGGTATACAAAATTATGAGGGACCTAGATAGGATAGACTGGAAAGTCCTGTTTCCCCTAGCTGAGAGGTCAATTACCAGGGGGCATAGATTTAAGCATAAACTTTTTCACCCAGAGGGTGGTGAGCAATGGAAATTCACTGCCTAAATTGGTGGCTGAGGCTTAAATGTACAACTCATTTAAAAGGAACTTGGATTTGCACCTGAAGTGCTGTAGCCTGCAAGACTATGGACCAGGTGCTGGAAAGTGGGATTAAAAATGAGCAGCTTCTTTTTTCTCTTTTTATGGCTGTGTAGACATGACAGGTTGAATGGCCTCTTTCTGTACTGTAACTTCTTTATGTTTCTAGAAACAGTAAGTTCATTAGTTACTAAACCCAAGTAAAAATAATAAAAGCCACAATGATGCATGCGCACAAATTTTACAAGTAGGCAAAGTTAGAGTCAAAATAAGTTAAAAGAATACATGATTAAGTCACTTGCTTGTCCTTGAGGCATAGATTGTTGAACATTGAAGCTGTTTGAGGTTAACAGGTTTTCTTTAAAATCCAGGCGTTGAATTGAAGTTCAGATAATTGCATCTTCCTGGAGTCAATCTTAGCTTCAGAGTGAGAGCAATTCCTTGATGCTCCCTTCAGCAGTGCTTCCAGATGACTTTGACCTTTTTCTCCCGGTTTATGGCTTGGCAAAACCAATTCTTAAACCTCCTGTCTGTATCTTCCAAGAAGGAATTTGATTAATGTGTCTTGCAGTCATTGTTGTTGAACAAGTTATTGCATTTTTGCAGAAACATTTAACACATTTTAAGAAAGTAGAAACTAACAGGAGATGGAGCTATTTTGTCCTCCACAGAGTGCTTTCAATGTCTGTTAGTTTCCTTGCTTGTTAGTAATTCCCATTTCCTTGACAGAATTACAATTGATTAAAGTCTAGCGCTTTGCAATTCTAATGCCTTCAGTTCAAGAGTCCCATTTTGAAGTCGAGTTTGACACCCCCAGGTATGGAATTCCATGAACCTTATTTTAGCGGGTCTGCAGTGCAATCCATATAGTAACTTTCTGAAAAAGGTCAATTTACAATCCCAGACATCAGGTGACTCAAGATAGCCATCCCTGGTCAGTGTCTTTTTTTGTATTTTTTTAAAACAGGTCCTCTTTAAACAGTTAATTTTTTTTTTTTGGTTAGCTGGTGAAGTTATAGGTGCACCTCACTCAGTCACAATTTCCCGTCACCAGGACAAATTGTTCGATGTTTGATTCTGTGTGTCTGTTGACTCTTCACTGTTCTGTTTGCTGTGATTCAAGCCTGTGGGTGTGGTTAGAGGAACTGAATCAAAGCTGGAAGTATAAGGATAAAGACATTTTAAAAGCATTGTAATAAAGCTCTTGTTCACGCATAGAACCTGGTGAGTATCATCTTTGCATATCTGTGAGGTACAAAACACAATAAGGAGCAAGGATCAATCTGAAGTAGAGCTTCTAAATTGGAAGATTTCCATTGGTAAAATGGAACCAAAGGTTGACAGGAAAATAAACTGTAACGGAACAATGATCTTTAAGGAAGGGATGTTTCAATTACAAGCTGGGTATATTCCAACAAGATTGAAAAGTAGAGGAACCAAAGCCTGGGCTCCTTGAATGATGAGGAAGGTGGAGAATAAGATGAAGCAAAAAAAAGAGGGTGTATGATGCATGTCAGGTGAATTCTTCAATTGAGAGCCAGGCCAAATACAAAAGTTGAGAAGGGAAATGAAGAGGAAAATATGACTGGCAAAGAGAAAATGTGAGAATAGAAGGACATATTGAGAAAGTCAATACCAAAGCCAATGGGATCTTGGCCTTAATAAATAGATGTATTGAGTACAACAGAGATGGGTATTAAATGTTAGCTTAGCCAGTGATGTCCACACCCTGCAAACAAATAAGAGGAAACAGGGAAGTTATACTAAACGCTTATAAAGTTCTGGTTAATTCACAGATAGAGTACTGTGTCCAGTTCTGGTCACCACACTTTAGAAAGGATGTGAGGGTCCTTGACTGGATGCAGAAGGGATTTACCGGAATGGGTACAGGGATAAGGGATTTTAGTTACAAGGTTAGTTTGGTGAAGCCGGGGCTATTCTCTTTGGAGCAAAGGGGACTGAAGGGAGATTATGTACAAGATTATGAAAGGTTTAGACAAGATAGACAAAGAAAAACTGCTCCCATTAGCTGATGGCACAAGGACTAGTGAACTCAGATTTGAAGTTTTACGCAAGATGTGTGGGGAAATGTGAGGAATAACTTATTTAATGCAGCGGGTGGCGACGACCAGGAACATGCTGCCTGTCAAGGTGGTAGAAGCAGAGATGATGAATTAATTCAAAATGAAACTGGATGGAGGCTTGAGAGAAAGAAAGCTACAGAGTTATGGGAATTTGGACTGATTAGATTGCTCCATGGAGAACCTGCATGGACTGAATGGTCCTCTGCTGTGCTAGAATGACTCTTTGTCTTCTCTCACCTTGTCAACATAACGACTTATTTCTCTGCCTCTCACGTGCTTATGTAGCTTCCCTTTAAATGCATCTACGCTATAAAGCAACATCTGAATAGGGACTTGGAGCTATGATCCTCAGATTAAAACTCTAATGCTCTATCCACTGAGCTACCCAGTCTTTTGTTTTCGTTAATGGTAGCAAGCCCATTGTGCACTCCCTGGACCTTCCATTCTGATCACCAGCTCCTTAATTATTTCTCAGGAATCATGTGCTGTGGATTTCTCTGACAGGGTAAATAAAGTACCCAAGACAGCCCTCCTGGGATTAGAGTTTTAGCAATTTTTTTCAACTGCAATGGAGACAATTATCAATTAAAATTTGTGGCAGCAAACTTTGGGAATGTCAAACACAAACATCACTCAGTTCTGGTTCCTGCATAATTTTAGACTTTATGTGAAAAGATCTTTTGCTTGAAGAACCAATTGCAGAACTACCCCAGTGACCTTGTGTGTGGGGAAGGATGCAAGCACATAACATTGAATCACTCCCATCACTGGAGCAAGATGTTGACCTTGTGTGACAGTGTAAAATGAATGATAGCAAGTCCACAGTCTGTTTTACACCTTTTTTGATATTTTTTTATTACCATTGGAAATAGAAATTAGGAGGGATGTAAAATGGGCTGATGATTCACTGTCACCCACTTTACACTGGAATAAAAGCAGAAAATGCTGGAAAACATTCAGCCGGTCAAGCAGCATCTGTAGAAAGAGAAAGAGAGTTGATGAACTTTCAACAGAACTGCTTTATGCTGATGCACAAAGTTAAAATCACCCTGCACTGTTGGGTTTGTCTGGAAAAACTCCAAACTTTCATTGCGACAAATAAAACTTCAGAGTTGAAGCTTCGAGTCATTGTCTATTTATTGTATAATGTGTCCTAAGTATGGACAGAAGAACATAAGAACCAGGAGCAGGAGTAGGCCATACAGCACTCTCAAGCCTGCTTCGCCATTAAATAAGATCATGGCTGATCATCAACCTCAACTCCATTTCCCCATCCAATCTCCCTAGCCCTTGATTCCTCCAGTGTCTAAAAATCTATTGATCTCAGCCTTGAATACACTCAATGACTGAGCATCCACAAGGCCTTGGGGTGGAGAATTTCAAACATTCATAACCCACTGAGTGAACAAATGTTTGAGGCTTTGGTTAGGAATCAGGGTTGCATCTCTCTTGCACATACCTGTCATGAAGCTATTAATGTATATAATATTATTGGAAAATAGTTTTCTTTTAAAATAGAGGGTATTTCTTAATTAGATTAAAGCCAGCTAGCCTGGATGCTTTGATGTGTACTAGTTTTGAGATGTAAGGGAAGTAGAGTGCATTTGCATTTTTTGAATAGAGCATTCAAGAAGGTGAATGAAATCTGGCACCTAGCTAGCAGACACCAAACAATATGTTTATATTACTAATAAAATTGGTACTATGAAAGGGGTTTTATTGTTTGAAGAAGCTGGTGATACAATGAGAATATACATTCAATGAGCTGTGCTAGGTATAAGGATAGCAGTTTTGTATGTGAGGGGAGAGGCAATGTAAGATCAAAGACTGTAAGCCGACCACTGTGTCTGCAAGGGACCAAAGTGAAAGGAACTGCATTTTGAATTTGTAAGGTGAAAATGCTTTACCTAGTGTCTGCTTTAAAATCTATGGGTTGCTGTCTCCTTAATGGAGATTAGTTTGGGAACTTGTTAAAAGTTATGATAGTAGTAATATGTAGCCATATGTATATACCTAACTTATGTAAATTAATAAAATGTTTCACTTAGTTTAATATAAAACCTCTTGAGAACTGGTGATCTGATTCCTCAATTTAGAGTTGCATCTCAAGCATACAAAAATAAAATATAAGTTATGACAGTTGTTTAAAGTATCCCTCTGGGATTTTTAAATAACTCAGCTTTACCAAACTGCTGTCTCATAACAATATCTGCTAGTAAATGCAGACAAAGGGCTATGAATTGTGTACTGACAATATTCTGGCAATAATACTGAAGACTTATGCTCCAGAACTTGCTGCGCCCCTAGTCAAGCTGCTTTAGTACAGCTACAAAATTGGCAGCTACCCGGCTATGTGGAAAATTACTGAGGTATGTCATGTCCATAAAAAGCAGGACAAATCCAACCTGGTCATTTACCGCCCCATCAGTCTACTCTTGATTATCAGTAAAAGAAGGGGTCATCAACAGTGCTATCAAGCGACAATTGCTTAGCAATAACCTGCTCACTGACGCCCAGTTTGGGTTCCGCCAGGGTCACTGACCTCATTACAGCCTTAAGAGCTAAACACCCGAGGTGAGATGAGAGTGACTGCCCTTGACCTCAAGGCTGCATTTGACCTAGTGTGGCATCAAGGAGCCCTAGCAAAACTAGAGTCAATGAGAATCAGGGGGAAACCTCTCCAGTGGTTGGAGTCATACCTAGCACAAAAGAGGGTGGTTGTGGTTGTTGGAGGTCAGTCATCTCAGCTCCAGGACATCACTGCAAGGGTTCCTCAGGGTAATGTCCTCGGTCCAACCATCTTCAGCTGCTTCACCAAAGACGTTTCTTCCATCATAAGGTCAGAAGTGGAGATATCTGCTGATGATTACACAATGTACAGCACCATTCGCTATTCCTCAGATATTCAGAATCACAGAATCACACAGTGCAGAAGAGGCCTTTCAGCCCATCGAATCTGCACCGACACGTGAGAAACACCTACTTAATCACATATACCAGCACTTGGCCCGTAGCTTTGAATGTTATGATGTGCCAATTGCTCATCCAGGTACTTTTTAAAGGATGTGAGTCAACCCGCCTCCACCTCCCTCCCAGGCAGCACATTGCAGACTCTTACTACCCTCTGGGTAAAAAATGTTTTCCTTACATCCCCCCTAAACCTCCTGTCCCCCATCTTGAACTTGTGTCCCCTCGTGACTATTCCTTCAACTAAGGGGAACAGCTGCTCCCTATCCACCCTGTCCATGTCCCTCATAACCTTGCATACCTCGATCAGGTCGCCCCTCAGTCTCCTCTGCTCCAACGAAAACAACCCAAGTCTATCCAACCTCTCTTCATAACTTAAATGTTTCATCCCAGGCAACATCCTAGTTAATCTCCTCTGCAACCAGTCCAGTGCAATCACATCCTTCCTATAATGTGGCGACCAGAACTGCACACAGTACTCCAGCTGTGACCTCACCAAGGTTCAATACAACTCCAACATGATCTCCCTACTTTTGTAATCTATGCCTCGATTGATAAAGGCAAGTGTCCCATATGCCTTTTTCACCACCCCACTAACATGCCCCTCTGTTTTCAGAGATCGATGGACACACACACCAAGGTCTCTTTGTTCCTCAGAACTTCCTAGTGTCATGCCGCTCTTTGAATACTTCCTGGTCAAATTACTCCTTCCAAAGTGTATCACCTCACACTTTTCAAGGTTAAATTCCATCTGCCACTTATCTGCCCATTTGACCATCCCGTCTATATCTTCCTGTAGCCCAAGACACTCAACCTCACTGTTAACAACCTGGCCAATCTTTGTGTCATCAGCAAACTTACTAATCCTACCTCCCACATAGTCATCTATGTCATTTATATAAATGATGAATAACAGGGTACTCAACACAGATCCCTGTGGCACGTCATTGGACACAGGCTTCCAGTCACTAAAGCACCCCTCTGTCATCACCCTCTGTCTCCTACAACAAAGCCAATTTTGAATCCACCTTATCAAATTACTCTGTATCCCAGGTGCATTTGCCTTCTTTATAAGTCTCCCATGTGGGGCCTTGTCAAAGACTTTGCTGAAATCCATATAAACTACATCAACTGCACTAGCCTCATCTACACACCTTGTCACCTCCTCAAAAAAACAATCAAATTTGTTAGGCATGACCTCCCTCTGACAACGCCATGCTGACTGTTCCTGATCAAACAAGATATAGCGAATGGTGCTGTACATTGTGTAATCACCAAGTGGAGATAGATTCTCTTCTTCAGAACTTTCTCCAATAATTTCCCTACCACTGGCATGAGACTAATTGGCCTGTAGTTTCCTGGCTTATCTCTACAACCCTTCTTAAATAGCGGAACCACATTAGCTGTTCTCCAGTCCTCTGGCACCTCCCCCGTGGCCAGAGAGGAATTAAAAATTTGGGTCAGAGCCCCTGCGATCTCCTCCCTTGCCTCCCTCAGCAGTTTGGGACACAATTCATCCAAACCTGGAGATTTGTCCATTTTTAAGCCTGCCGACACCTCTAATACCTTATCACTCCCTATATCAATTTGCTCAAGAACCTCAAAGTCTCTTTCCCTAAGTTCAATACCTTCATCCTCATTCTCTTGGATGGAGACGGATGTGAAGTATTTGTTCAACATTCTACCGATGTCCTCTGGCTCCACCCATAGATTGCCCCCTTGGTCCCGAATGGGCCCTCCTCTTTCCCTGGTTATCCTCTTCCCATTGATATACTTATAGAATATCTTGGGATTTTCCCCACTTTTATCAGCCAGAGCTTTCTCATATCCACTCTTTACTCTCCTAATTGCTTTCTTAAGCTTCACCCTGCATTTTCTGCACTCCACTAATGCCTCTGTTGATTCGCTTCCCTTGTACCTGCTAAAAGCCTCTCTTTTCCTTCTCATTGTAACCTGAATATCTCTGGTCATCCATGGTTCTTTGGGCTTGTTACTCCTTCCTATCACCCTAGAGGGAACATGTTGAGCCTGTACCCTCCCCATTCCCTTTTTGAATGCCCCCTAACTGCTCCTCTGTAAATTTCCCCAAAAGTAGCTGTTCCCAGTGTACTTTGGACAGATCCTGCCTTATTTTACTAAAATCCGCTCTCCCCCAATCCAAAACATTTTTTGCAACTTTTCTAGTTCTTTGTCCATAACAGGTGTAAATTGTACCATGTTGTGGTCGCTATCACTAAAATGCTCCCCCAGCACCACCTCTGCCACCTGTCCGGCTTCATGAAGTTCAGTGAAGTTCCTTCACTGTCGCTGGGTCAAAATCCTGGAATTCCCTAACAGCACTGTGGATGTACCTACACCTCATGGACTGCAGCGGTTCACGAAGGCAGCTCACCACCACCTTCTCAAGGGCAATTAGGGATGGGCAATAAATGCTGGCCCAGCCAGCAAAGCCCACAACCCATGAATAAATAAAAAAAAACTTTCACTATGGCCGCCCCTCTAAGTGGTGCTGCCATATAATATCATGTTATTCAAGTTTGGAAGGAAGCTTTGAGCATTTTTAAAGCTTTGAATTCAAACATAGCTGAGCCTCTTTAATACAGATATTTGGCAAGAAAAGATAGATGCAAATTAGTTTCATTTTAAATTTTATAAGCTGGAACTCTCTGTTTGAGTAACATAGTAAATAATCCTGACGGTTTAAATCTCCATTTTTTAAACCTTTGGAAGGAATTGTAGCTTCTGATATTTTTGATCAGAACTTGCTCAAGGGTTTAAGGCTTGGATTTTCAGCCTTCTTCTGATAGTGTCCCACCAAGAGGTCGGTGTCATAGACTCTGGCTGATCTTCATTGTCTCAAGGATATTTGAATATTGGAGCTAGGCTCCCCCACCTCTGTGCTGGAATCTCGTTCACATGGATGTAACAGGTCTTTGAGACATAATGACATGCAGGACCTTTCATAAGCTCCTTCCAGAACAAATGGATTTCGGAGTTCAAAAAGGAGCGCATCTGGGACAGTGCCAACTAATAAAAGACCTCGACCAATTTGGCAATGGAACATAGGAATAGGAGTAATCATTCAGACCTCTGGCTTGTTCCACTGTCCAATTCAATCACGGCTGATCTATACCACTAGGGGGCACAGTTTAATGATAAGTGGTTTCACATTTAAGATAGAGGTGAGGAGGAATTCTTCTCTCAGAGGGTCACTAGTCTTTGGAATTCTCTTCCCCAGAGAGCAAAGGTTGGATCATTGGATATTTTCAAGGCTGAGTTGGACAGATTTTTGATTGACAAGGTAGCTAAGGGTCATGGGGTGGGGGCTGGGGGCACAGACAAGAAAGTGGTTTTAAGGCTACAATCAGATCAGTCATGACCATATTGAGCATTTACAACTGGAAAATGAGGCAGATTTTTGCTTCTAGGTTAGAAGTCACGTACAGGGCGGCGTGTTGCTTAGCTTCACTTCAGGTGACCCTATCACATCACATCATACACAAATGCAGTGCCCATGGAACTTTGCAAAAACACACCATTTTTAATACATAACACATTCCTTTTCTTTATTGTCTTGTTCTTGGTTAAAAATGGAGGGCAGGGTTCTAATAAGGAGCCCTAGTAAAACTGAAGTCAATGAGGGCATTCAGAGAGGAAATTCTCCATTAGTGGAAGTCAGCGCTGACACTAAGGAAGATGTTTGCGGTTGACAGAGGCCTGTCATCACAGGCCCGACAGTACTGTATGAGTTGTTCAGGGAAATGCTGTCAGCTAAGCTGATGCTCCCTCATCAATGACCTTCCATCTGAAATTTACTGCTGATCGCTCAGTGTTCAGCTCCATCATAAGTCAATCAATTTGGATGACAGTCCAACTTGGGCTGAAAATGGCAGGTACAGTTTCTGCCACATAAGTGCTCAGTTATGGCCATGGGCAGGGCAGAAATATAGGTGTTCCTAAATGAGTGTCTCACCTTCTGACTGTTCAAGGATTCTCCACCATTTTACTCTGCATGGATGCATCTACAACAATGCCCCAAACTCAACACCTTTCAGTTTTGGTGTCAGCCACTGAACTGCCCTCTTTCCATCCTCAGAGCACCATGTATGATCAACTGCACATGGAGCAGCTATTTATCTTGTGATCTCTACCGCAGGGAAGGGCGACAGGAACATGTTTCTGGAACTCTATCAAGATCAAGCTCCCCCTCTGAGTTGCACATTGCCCTGATTTTGATAGTTAGCATCATTTCTTCATTTCTGTCGATTCAATATTCTAGAATCAGCCACCTACCCACTATAGCAGAAGCATGATCATCACAAGGTGACAAGCAGTTCATGGAGAGAGCCCATCACCACCTTTTCAGGGCAATGAGAACTGTACAGAGCAAAAAATGCAGCCTTATCAGTGACACCCACATCCTGAGAAATGTCAAGAAAAATGCTCCACTGAATTTGCAGTCTATAATTTGTGAACATATCACTTACTGAATAATGGAAAACCCTGAATGAATAATTCCAGTCACCTTCCCACTCACCTTTTGCACTCCAAGCTGTGGTTCACATATCAAAACCCACAACAAAAATGTTCCCTACCAACAGTGGGTTGATAAACAGAAAGCATGAGTCAATAAGAGGAATAATCATTATGTGTTTGCTGCACATATTCTAATTTGCATCAAGTCCCTATCCCTGTAGCTTTCTCCAGCCCTACAACCCTCTGAGATCTCTGCATTCTTCTAATATTGGCCACTTGCAGATCCTTAATTTGGAGCATAGGCCGTAGGGCTGGATTTTTGTGGATTTTGGAAGGTGCTGTTGATCTTCAAAATGGGTGGGACCTGGATCCAGAAGTCCCTCCCTCATTTCCGACAGATCCCATTTTTGCCAATAGGTACAGAGTTAGTGTTTCTGAGTCTTCTTTGGAAGAAGTTTTGAAGGGTCAAATTGGACTTTAAACCATTTCTGACTAACATGTTGGGCTGTTAATGTCCCACACACATTATCAGGGTCAGATCATCCTAAAACCGAGAACATTAATAACAAATAAACATCTTTCTCTTTATAAATACCAAAAGCTTTACTATGCACAGGGAAGTGCAGCAGGTGTGTTGAATATTTAATGCATCTCTAAAGTGGGTTCTAAAAGTAATGGGTCAGCTCCCCCTTGCCCTGACTGGTAAACCTATGGGCATTGTAGTTATTTAGTTGACTGCAGTTGTGACAGTTAACCTTGGGCTGAGGGTTACTGGGTTAGAACTGATGAAATATCATTAGAAAGGTCTCATATCTAAAACCCAAAGACTCTTGTTGGAGAGTATTATGCGGATAATGTGTGTCAGGATCAGACTCTTCTTCTCAACAACTTTCTACTATCAAATAGAAAAATGACCCAGAATGCTTTACAAGAGCATTATCAGAAAGAATATGATACCAAGGACTGGATTTTCATATTAAAGATGAGACTTGGGAAATTTCCCAGCTTAGCATGCCCACCTCAGGAAAAGGTGTGCTTTGGAAGGTGTGACATTTTCTCGGGAGGTTTGGAGGGGGGGTGGGGTGGGTGGTGGGGTGGGGGGGCGGGGGTGGGATGTGGGGCATATAAGTGCTGGAGTTGGACCTACTGATCACAGAAACAGTTCCAAGGGGGCCACAAAAGCTGCCCAGTGCTTGGGCAGGGCTAATTCTGGAGCACAAGTCTTGTGCTCCAGCACTATTACTGGAATATTGTCAGGGCCTATAGCCTTTGCAGTATCCAGGGCCTGCAGCCATTTCTTGACACCATGTGGAGTGAATCAAATTGGCTGAAGACTGGCACCTGTGATGCTGGGGAGGAGGTGGAGATGGATCATCCACTCGGCATTTCTGGCTGTAGATGGTTACAAATGCTTCATTTTGTACTGATGTGCAGGACTGCCCCATCATTGAGGAAGGGAAACTTTGTGGAGCTTCCACCTCCGGTTAGTTATTTAAAAAAAATTCTTTCACAGGGCTTGGGCATCGCTGGTAGGCCAGGATTTGTGGCTTATCCCTAATTTCCCTTGAGAAGGTAGTGGTGAGTTGCCTTCTTAAACCGCTGCAGGTCATGCGATGTAGGCACACCCAGAGTGCTGTTAGGAAGGGATTTCAGGATTTTGACCCAGTGATAGTGAAGGAACGGCGATATATTTCCAAGTCAAGTTTAATTGTCCATCGCTATTTGCAATGGATGTGGTAGGGCTGGATCTGATCCGTTTGTTGTGGGATCACTTAGCTAATGTAGGGCGATTAGGGATGTGGAATAAATTCTGGCATTGCCAGCAACGCCAACATCTCATGAAAGAATAAAAAAAGCCAGTTTGTGCATAGCAAGACAGTGTCTAATTTCCTGTCTGAAAGGCTTCCTCAGTACTGCACTGAAGTGTCATTTTGGATTATGTGTTTAAGTCTCTGGCATGAGACTTGAAACTCACAACCTGCTGACTCAGGGGTGACTGCGTTCCCCATTAAACCACAGTTTACACTAAAGTCAGGCACTTCCTTCTTTAGTACAGATGACTCACCTAGCTGTGGTCCGGTGCAAGGTCACAGGCATTTGTTACCAGCATATCTACCAGCATTGAAACAAAAAGGGACAGTTCATTATTGGGTTTACATTCTGAGAAAGGGGCTCTGCCTAAAACAACTGTCCATCTCTTCTCTCTTCTACAATGTTGCTAAACCGGCTGTGTGTTTCCCCTAGTTTCTTATTCACTCTGACATTGTCTAAAGTCTGAATACGCTACATCCGTGAAAGCGCACTACCATATGAAATGGAGACCAGCAGAGTTCGTGGGGTGGAGAGGGTGGTGTTTTAGAGTTGCTGTATCTCTTTTGATTGCAGCTGAGTCACAGCCAGTAATTAATGTTTCAGCTCAAGTGTAACTGTACAAAAATTGGGATTTATTCAAGGGATTATCTTATTCCTTCAGGATTATGTAGAGTACTACCAGAACTAATTGTAGCTCTCCACCTCTCAGCTCACTTGCAAGGTCAAGTATAATTATTATAGTTTACAACAGGATGACCAACCAGATTTTACCCTAGATAATAAATATTATCCAGTATCGTCTGGAAAACTCGGGAAATCAAATACACCCAGGCCGGTGGGACTCTTCCTCTGTCTGTTGGCTGTAAAGGGACCGGGTGAAGGAGGTTGGGCAGTTTGAATTCAATTTCTGATGAGCAAAGACACAACACACCAAGTGAGCACGTAAACTAACAGTCTTATGTGGAAGTTGGATGTGAAATGGAAAATGCCACACAGGTTCAAAGAATAAGATTGGGTCTGACAGGGGCATATTGTTGCAGTCTAATGATAGATGAGGAGTGGAGGTATATACTGCACCAGTTTTTAGGGCATATAATGGGCACAAAGCATACCAAATTAACGGAGGGATAGCCTGTGTCCATGCTGCAAAGATGTTGGGCCTATTGCTAATCTGCTAAATTTCAAAGGCCCTTTTTTTTTTTATTCAGAATCTAAAGAAGATAGATACCAGGAAAACCCCATTAAAAAAAAAGCCAGTCAGAGTGGAGCAGTCTTGGGGCCTTCGTAATTTGTCAGCGGAAGCATCGCCCACCCCAACACTGCCCCTCCCCCACATCATATGTGAAGGTTGTTTTTTTTTGTTTAAAAGTATCAAGTGTAGCCAGGAGGAGCATAATTGATCCAAATCTCTGTATGAGTCACAATTGTACCCTGCCACCACCCCCTCCATAGCCCACTGAAACACCCTCGCAAACTTAGCTGAAGACGCAATCAGTTCGAGCGTGAGCTGGTCAGCCCTTAGGAGTTTTGCTCTGCAACTAACTTGGGAGTACATGATGCCAATACTGGGTGCCTGAAATGGGGAAAACTTATCTAGGGAGACCACATGCAGACCGGGTGATCGCTTTGCGGAGCACGTCCGTTCAGTCTGCAAGCATGACCTCGACCTTATGGTTGCTTGCCATTTCAATTCACCACCTTGATCTCATGCTCATATTTCTGTCTTTGACTACTGTAGTATTCCAGTAAGGTCTAACACCAGCTTGAGGAACAGCACCTCATCTTCCAACAAAGCACTTCACAGTTTTCTGGACTCAGCTTTGAGTTCAACAATTTAAGACCATGAACTATGTTCTCCATTTTGTATTTTCTTCCCCCAGTTCCAGACTCTATCTTGTTCTCATGTTTAGCTTTCAGACAGCACTGACCTTTATTCTGCTATTAACACCTACTCTGGACCAATGCTTAATTGTTTTTTACTACTACCCTTCCCACTCGCTTTGTCTTTTGTTCCATGGCATCCTTGTCATTGAATCTCCCCCAGCCTCTAACCTATCCCTGACCTTCCTTCTTGCTCACCTGACCTTCTCCCCCTTTTCAACAGCATTAGACCCATCACATTTCTACCTCCCTTCAGTTCCAATGAAGACTCATATCAGACTGGAAAGGTGAACTCTGTTTCTCTCTTCACAAATGCTGCCAGCCTGCTGAGTGTTTTTTCCCCAGCACTTACTGTTTTTATTGGGGAAAAGTCCTATTTCCCAGTGCCTTGATCAACAGGAAAATTCATGGAAACGCAGCAAATTGTAACAAAAGGCCCTGCTGTGTTGGAGACATTAAAAAGAAAATATTTTCAGAGATCGCTGCAGTCTACCTACACCACGTGGACTCCAGCAGTTCAAGAAAGCAGCTCATCACCACCTTCTCAAGGGCAATTAGGGATGGGCAATTAGGGATGGGCCAGCCAGTGAAGCCCACATCCCGTGAATGAATAAAAAAAAATCCTCTCTCATAGAATAGTAATGAATCCTTTGCATTTTGTATTCTACATCAATGTCATCATGAACTATATATAATCTTCATTGACAATTGGGTAGACATGACAGCTGTTTCAGGATCCACCATTGGAAGTTCACAAACTCGCATCTGTGCACCCTCAGAGAGCAAGAAGAGCAAATGTTTCTGATGGTTTAAATGAGAGCTTTTGGATTCTCTTGCCAAGGTCAACAGCGGGCCCATCCAAGTTCAGAGAAGTCTGTGTCTCCGTAGCAGGATGATTTCACATAGGAAGAGGGAAATGGGCCCGGGAGCTGCAATTGGTGTCTTTTACGGGCTTGCGTTCACTCATACAGAGATTGCGATGCTAGGAATGCTGTGATGTTATTAAGACTCCTGAACCTCATGGGGCACTGATCGCATGTAGCTAACAAAATGCAAATAAAACACATGTGACTGTTCATTTCAAAGAACTAAAGCCAATGCTGAACCTCCCCTTTCAACCCTTTGAAAATTCCAATGGAATTATCGTATTGCAACAAAAAAGACCAGCATCTTCAGTTTGATCAACATGAGCTGTGAGCAGGGTCGGTTTAATATGGAAAATGACCACAGTATTTTTTCATGGGATGTGGCCAGCATTTAATTACCCAGATTGCTGTGGGCCTGGAGCCACATGTAGGCCAGACCAGATAAGGACAGCTGATTTCCTTTGCTAGAGGACCAGATGGGTTTTCACAACAATCAACCGTGGTTTCATGGTCATCATCAGATTTTCAATTCCAGATTCTTTTTATATTGAATTCAAATTTTGCCATCTGCCATTGCGGGATTTGAACCCAGGTCCCCAGAGCATCAATCCTGGGTCTCTCGAACTCCAGATTGTGCCGTAAAAGGGGGGCATGGCTTCCTTACCTCCGACTCCCCCGCCCTCAACATAAGGCCTTGAGGATTCGCTGTGCTGCATTGTTCTCACCCGGATTGAGTCAGTAGTTTGGAAGGGAAAGGACCGGCTTCATTTCCAGGTAAGTAAATAGGAGCGGAGTGGCAATCCGACTCTGATTGCCAGCCCACGGAAGTTACAGGCCAGTATGTCACGTAACTAAGGGTGCATTTAGAAAGAAAGAACTCACAGTTGTGCCTTTCACATCTTCAGGATGCATTAAAATGCTTCACAGCCAATGGTATACTTTTGAAATGTAGTCATTGTTGTAATGTAAGAAAACTTGGCAGTCAATTTGCATACAACAAGCTTCCACAGGCAGCGAGGGATTGAAGATTAGATCACCATGAGACTGTAAGAAATAAAAGCAGGAATAGGCTAGTTGGCCCATCGAGCCTGATCCACCATTCAATAAGATCATGGTTGATCTGATGGTGGCCTTAACTCTGCTTTCTTGTTTGCTCCCATAACCCTTGACTTACTCCTCACTTCAAAATAAAAATCTGCTATGGTGATGTTATTTGAGTAATAAATGTTGACCAGGACTGCTCTGCATCAGGTAATACTATTGATTCTTTAATGTCTAGCTGAGGCTTTGGATATGTGTCTAACCTGAAAGACGGCACTACCAAAGGTGCAGCACTCCCTCAGTACTGCACTGGAGTGTCAGCTGAGGTTATGTTTATTTTTATTTGTTCATGGGATGTGGGCGTCGCTGGCTGGGCCAGTATTTATTGCCCATCCCCAATTGCTCTTGTGAGTCTGGAGTGACGACAGATTTCCTTCCCTAAAGGACATGAGTGAACCAGATGGGTTTTTACAACAGTCGGCAGTGGTTTTGTGATCATCATCAGACTTTTAATTCCAGATTTTTATTGAATTCAAATTTTGCCATCTGCTGTGGTAGGGTTTGAACCCATGCCCCCGGGTTGGAATCCCACTGCTATACCACTGCCTCCCCTTCAACAGTGTTTACATCAACAGAGTGAGAGCTTGACTTCAGGACTTCCTGAGCTGAAGATGGGGCTGCTACCACTGAGCTGCAGCTGATGGTGCTCATGTAATGCTTCCTGCCAATACTAAATTGTGAGATTCCTACGCTGAAGCTCCTGAGGCAGAATTTCATGTGCTGAGAATACATATTAACCATTTAAATTCAACTTTCCATAGAAATCTACACAATTTACCTGTCTGGAGTGCTCTTCGCTTAAGGAAGAGATCTCAGAGTGCTTTACATTAAGAATGGTAAAAATATAGAGACAGGGCAGCTGTGGAAGAGAAAACAATCTAGAGGTTTGAGGGAACCAAAGAGAATGGTTTTAAAGAATTTAATGGAGTCAAGTCAAGAGATACATAAGTTCTAGCAGGAACTAAAAGGTAAGGCTTTGATTTTGAACGTTAAGAACATTTTTTTTTTGAACCAGGTTTTCACATTGGCTAGACGTTTGTGGACTGCAGCAACTTTCAGATTGATTGAGGAGGCAGAGAGGTAAAGTGACTAGGAGATGCTCTCATGCAGATGATGAAGAGGAGGGGACCAATGTATGAAACCTTTGAGGTACACTGGCAATGATTCTGTATTCAGAGGGAGATAAATCATTGGAGACAATAGGGTTCCTATTTTGTAACAGCAATGGTCATAACCAGGAGAGGCCTGCTTTGGAGGTGCAATGCAGAGAAACATTGAAGAAGTCAATCATTGGTTGTGTTGACGTTGGCAGATAAAGTTGAGAAGGGTGAAGGAGGACAGAAAGCTGTGGTTGTTGTCATATAGAATGGCATATCTACAATACAACAGTGGCTGCACTTCAAAAGCATTTCATTGACTGTAAAATGCTTTGGGGTGTCCTGAGGTTGTGAATGCCGCTATAGATTTGTAAGTCTTTCTTTTCTCATTCACTTGTGATTTTAACCAGTTCAGTCTCAGTGGTGTGGATGGTGAAGGAATGGGGGCTTAAGTAAGGTGTGAATGATGGAGCAGCATTCACCATTGCAGCATCTAAGTACACAGCACTTTTGAAAGGGATTACTCCATTTCACAATGAGCATTTTGGAACCAGAATATAGGGATGATAATTCTGGAGTATAACCAACCTTCAGTACTTGAATTGGCTAAAACTAGTGTTCTCTGTACTTTTAAAGGCATCAAAGTGTCCCATAATCTAGTGCTGCTACTTATTACTGACAAACAAGGTCAATTATCAATGAAATTACATGTTAGATTTTTAATTTTTTTTTATTGGGATGAGGGTGTCACTGTCAAGACCAGCACTTATTGCCCATCCCCAAGAAGGTGGTAGTGAGCTGCCTTTTTGAACTGCTGGAGGCCATCTAGTGCAGGTACACCCACAGTGCTGTTAGGGTGGGAGTTCAGAATTTTGATCCAGCGATAGTGAAGGAAAGGTGATATAGCCGGTACTGACTTCCCTGAGGGGCGTTTTGCTAGTACTATTGTGGGATGGATGGTGGTGGGGGGGGGGCTTTAAACTAACTCGGCAGGGGTGTGAGAACCAGGAGAGAATGTTAGAAAGTAATACCAAGGTGCACACAATACTGAGAGAGACAAATAGCACCAGAATGGACAATAGTAAGTTAATAAGCAGAGTTGGAATAAGGAAGAAAGTGATGAAGTCTAGCTCAGGGTTATACTGCATATATGCGAATACATGGAGTTTAGTAAATAAGGTTGGGGAGTTACAGGAGCAGATTGTCATGTGGAAATATGATGTTGTGACAATAACAGAGACCTGGCTCAAGGAAGGGAAGAACTAGGTGTTAAATATTCCTGGGTGCAAAGATGGGGCAGGAAGAAAAGGAGAAGGGGTGCTGTATTGGTCAAGAAGACCAATGCAGTGCTGGAGAAAGAGGATGTCCCAGAGGGTTCAAGGACAGAATCAATTTGGTAGTCTATAGGCTACCAACTAGGGGGAAGGATGTAGAGGAACAAATCTGCAAGGCAATTACAGAAAGATGCAAACATTATAGAGTAGTTATAATGAGGGACATTAGAACATGTCCATTCTTGGCCTGCTGCAATGTTCCAGTGAAGCCCAACACAAACTGGAGGAACAGCACCTCATCTTCTGATTAGGCACTTTACAGCCTTCTGGACTTAACATTGAGTTCAACAACTTCAGACCATGAACTCTCTACTCTATCCTCACCTCTTTTTAAATCCATTTTTTCTACATTTGTTTTTATTTTTTATCCACTTATTTTTATTTATTGTTTTATACCCTTTTTTATTCCCACTTCTATCCATCACCCCCCCACCCCCCAATCCATCCCCAAAAGGGCCATCTGTTACTTGTTCCATGTTGTTCCTTCACACAATGTTTATCCTTGTTCTGCTATTGTCACATTTTGCTTTCTTACCTTTACGCCACTATCAGCACCTTTTTTAGACCTTACTACTACCATTAACACTCATTTTGTCCTTTAGTTCATGACATCTTTGTCAATCTCCCCTTAGTCCCCACCCTACTTAAATGGCACAAATTTCGTCACATTTCTACTTCTCTTTAGCTCTGAAGAAGGGCCATACAGACTCAAAACATTGACTCTGTTTTTTTATTATTCAGACTTGAGATGTGGGCCAGCATTTATTGCCCATCCCATTTAAGAGTCAACCACATTGGTGTCACATGTAGGCCAGACCATGTAAGGACAGCAAATTTCCTTCTCTAAAGTGAACCAGATGGGTTTTTACAGTGATCAAACTTTTAATTCCAGATTTTTATTAAATTCAAATTGCACCATCTGCTGTGGTGGGATTCAAACCCAGGTCCCCAGAGCATTACCCTGGGCTTACCGGATTACCAGTCTAGTGACAATACCACTACACCACCACCTGCCCTCCCTCCACAGGTGTTGCTGGACCTGCTGAGTTTTTTCATCATTTTCTGTTTTGGTTTAACTTTGGTGGTGAGAAAGCTTCTAGAAACAATTATTCGGGATAGAATTAATAGTCGCATGGAAAAATATGGGTTGATTAGGAAGAGCCAGCATGGATTTCTTAAGGGAAAATCATGTTTAAGTAACTTGGAGTTTTTTGAAGCAATAACAGAGAAGGTTGATAGGGGTAATAAGACCATAAGACCATAAGACATAGGAGTAGAAATTAGGCTATTCGGCCTAATCGAGTCTGCTCCGCCATTCAATCATGGCTGATAAGTTTCTCAACCCCATTCTCCCGCCTTCTCCCAGTAACTTTTGACCCCTTATCAATCAAGAACCTATCTATCTCGGTCTTAAATACACTCAATGACCTGGCCTCCATAGCCTTCTGTGGCAAAGAATTCCATAGATTCACCACTCTCTGGCTAAAGAAGTTTCTCCTCATCTCTGTTCTGAAAGGTCTTCCCTTTACTCTGAGGCTGTGCCCTCAGGTCCTAGTCTCTCCTACTAATGGAAACATCTTGATGTTGATTTGGTGTGCATGGACTTCCAGAAGGCATTAAACACAATGCCACACAACAGACTTGTGAGAAAAGTTATAGCCCATAGAATAAAAGGGACAGTAGCAATGTGGATACAAAGTTAGCTGAGTAATAGGAAATAATGGTTAATTGATATTTTTTAGGCTATGGAAGGTTTGCAGTGGAGTTCCCCAGGGGTCGCTATTGGGACCCTTGCTTTTCCTGATATATATTAATGATCTGGATCTTGGTGTGCAGGGCACAATTTCAAAGCTTGGGGATGATCCAAAACTTGGAAGCATTATAACCTGTGAGGAGGGCAGTGTATAACTTCAAAAGAACATAGCAAGTTGGAGTGGGCAGATGAAGTTCAATACAGAGAAAAGTGAGGTGATTCATTTTGGTAGGAAGAACATGGAGAGGCAATGGCCAGGGTCTTTAGGTCAGCCAGTGGGGGTGAGGCCCGCTTACCGACGTATAAAGTGACACAGGATGAGATTGGGCGGAACTCCCAACATCACCCCGCGTCATTTCCATTTTCGGGTCGGCGGAGGTGCAGCCGAATCAGCTGTGCGCCCACCGACCTGTGAACAGCCTATTGAGGCCATTTAAAAAGTAATTGAGATAATTTATGGACCTGCCCGTCCAACCTTAAGGTTGGTGGGCAGGCCGGGAGCCCTGGCAGACTTCAGAAAAAGCATGAAACCTCATCCATGGGCGGGATGAGGTTTCATGAGGGTATTAAAAATTTTAATAAGTGTATGCTTTAAAGTGATGGACATGTCCCAACTCATTTGACAGTGCCACATGAGTAGACATGTCAGGGAAATTTTATTTTTGCACCTTCACCGTTTTTAAATTTGGCGTCAATTTCTCTGAGACAACACTTAGCCTCATGGAGATGAGTGTGCTCTTTGGCTGAGGGACTTCCCCCCGCCTGCACAGGGAGCGCAAAGCGCTTCCTGGCGGACGTCATGCTGGGCGGGCCTTAATTGGCCCGCCCACGTAAAATGGTGACGCGCCCCCGATCGGGGGTGCCAATCGGAGGCACGCCCACCTGCGCCTGCTCCTGCACTTCCCCTCCGATGGGTGTAAATTCTTCCCAATATAAAATAAGGGGTACAATTCTAAAGGATGTGCAGAGGGACCTGGGTGTATATATGCATAGATCATTGAATGTGGCAGGACAGGTGGAGAGAGCAGTTAATAAAGCATATAGTATCCTGGGCTTTATTAATAGCGGCATAGAGTACAAGAGCAGGGAGATCATGCTGAATTTGTATAGGACCCTAGTTAGACCTCAGCTGGAGTATTGTATACAGTTTTGGTGCTACACTTTAGGAAGGATGTGAATGCATTGGAAAGAGTGCAGAAGAGGTTTACAAAAATGGTTTCAGGGATGAGAAACTTCAGTTATGAAGACAGATTGGGGAAGTTGGGACTGTTCTCCTTGGAGAGGAGAAGGCTAAGAGGAGATTTAATAAAGGTGTTCAAAATCTTGAGGGGATGGACCGAGTAGATAGGGAAAAACTGTTCCCGCTCCGTAAAAGGATTGAGAATGAGAGGGCACAGATTTAAAGTGACTTGCAAACAAAGCAAATACAATGTGAGAAAAAAACTTTTTCACACACTGAGTGGTTCAGGTCTGGAATACACTGCCTGGAAGTGTGGTGGAGGCAGGTTCAATCGAGGCATCCAAGAGGGCATTAAGTGATTATTTGAATAGAAGCAATGGCTGGGATTTTACGGAGCCGCCGTGATATGTCTCCCCCAAGTGGATGGAGCGAGCCATTTAAATCTCCATTCACTTCAGCGGGACCATAATATCCTGACAGGTGGGAGGGGCCATAAAGTTCTGGCCAATGTGCGGAGTTATGGGGAAGAGGCAGGAGAATGGCACTGAGTCATAATGCTCATTCGGAGAGCTGGTGCATACACGATGGGCAGAATGGCCTCCTTCTGCACCATAACAATTCTGTGATTCTGTGATAGTTCTAAGTCAGGAGGGTGTGTGTCACCCTATAAGGCAGGCGACTAGGGACTCTCTTGCACAACTTGCAAGATCCAGGGTGATGCAGTCCAGGGTATGAGACCTGGGGGAGGCCATTTGATTATCCTTTTAGTCTGAGAATTGTTAAGCGGCCCTGAAGACAGAAGGCGATGAGAAAAAAATGCTAATCTTGTTTTTCAACTTACACTGTGCTGTTCAAGTTAACATCTATCAGATGAGACATTAAACTGAAGCCCTGACTGCCCTCTTGGGTGGGTGTCAAAGATGGCACTATTTCGAAAAATGGGAGAGGGAGTTATCCCATTGTACTTCGCAATATATATCTCTGAACCAACATCACTGAAACATATTACCTGGCAATTCACTCATAGCTATTTGTAGGATTTTGCTGTGTTAATTTGAATGGTGACTGTACTTCAAAAATAGATTATTGGCTGTAGAGTGCTCTTTGGGGCTTCGAGGAGGTGAAAGGCACTATATAAATGCAGCTGTTTCTTTCTTTGAATGAAAACAAGATCACACGTGGCTGTGATGCTTTCTATAACTGAATACTCAGCCTACATTTACAATGGTGGCTCATGCCTGAAGACTATCAACTTGAGTGAATGAATGGTGCCCATGGATCGAGGCTGTCTCAGTGAGGAAAGAAAGGAGAAGGAGGAAATTGGCAGACAGAAAGTTTGGCTCCAAAGCGATAGCTGAATGCCATCTAAAAAGAGTGTCATATGACATACAATGGGCATGGATCTTTGTGAGAACTGTATGGTTTCAACATAGAAAATGTCCTCAATACCCAAGGCTGTCTTGGCTATGTGATTATGAAGCCATGATTCCATGCCACTGAGTTTCTTTGCCAGAGATATTCCCATTTCGCACATGCAACCTGTTACAGTTTCTCTGATTTAATTATACTGGGAAATGAGACCTAAGGGTTTTGGCAGAAAATTTCCAAGGAGAAGAATTCCCATTTCATCCACTTCCATTCACAATGTTGCTATTTCCCTTCCTGATAACTCTTCATAGAACTCTTCTTTATGAAGTGTTCATGGAAGTTAGCAAAGTATCATGTTAAGGGAACCAATATTAACAAATATCAGAGAATGTAAGGCTGATTAAAACTCAGGCTGCTTGGTAGAAACAGGTTGATAGCGGCCCACCGGCAACTGTGCTGCACCTACTGCCTTGTTCCCGCTTGTAAACCACTCACCTGACTGAATCAGGCAAGAGCCTCCTTCAAAATCCTGGGGGTTACCATTGACCAGAAACTGAACTGAAGCAGCCATATAAATATTGTGGCTCCAGGAGTAGTTCAGAGGCTAAGATTTCTGCAGTGAGAAACTCACCTCCTGACTCCCGAAAACCTGTCCAGCATCTAGAAGACACAAGTCGGGAGTGTGATGGAATACTCTCCACTTGCCTGGATGAGTGCAGTTCCAAAAACGCTCAAGAAGCTTGACATCATCCAGGATAAAACAGCCCACTTGATTGGCACCCTATCCACCACCTTAAACATTCACTTCCTATACCACTGAAACACATTAGCAGCAGTGTGTACCATCTACAAGATGCACTGCAGCAACAGGCTGAGTGAGTGAGCAAATGCATGGAAGATGAAGTATAAAGTGGATAAATGTGAGGTTATCCACTTTGGTGCAAAAACAGGAAGGCAGATTGTTATCTGAATAGCTATAAATTGAGAGAGGGGAGTGTGCAACGAGACCTGGGTGTGAAGATAAGCATGCAAGTACAGCAGGCGTTAAAGAAGGAAAATGATATGTTGGCCTTCATAGCCAGAGGATTGGAGTACAGGAGCAGGGATGTCTTGCTGCAATTATAAGGGCCTTGGTGAGACCACACCTAGGATATTGTGTGCAGTTTTGGTCTCCTTATCCGAGGAAGGATGTTCTTGCTATAGAGGGGGTGCAGCGAAGGTTTACCAGACTGATTCCTGGGATGGTGTGACTGACATATGAGGAGAGATTGAGTTAGTTAGGATTATACTTGCTGAAGTTCAGAAGAATGAGGGGGGATCTCATAGAAACCTATAATATTCTAACAGCAGTGGACAGGGTAGATACAGGAGGATGTTCCCGATGGTGGGGGGTTCAGGGGTCACAGGCTGAGGATATGGGGTAGACCATTTAGGACTGAGATGAGGAGAAATTTCTTCACCCAGAGAGTGGTGAGCCTGTGGAATTCGCTACCACAGAAAATAGCTGAGGCTAAAACATTGTATGTTTTCAAGAAGGAGTTAGATATTGGTCTTGGGGTGAAAGGGATCAAAGAATATGGGGAGAAAGCAGGAGCAGGCTATTGAGTTGGATGATCAGCCATGATCATGGCGAAAGGCGAAGCAGGCTTGAAGGGCTGAATGGCCTACTCCTGCTCCTAGTTTCTGTTTCTATGTAACTCACCAAGGCTCCTTCGACAGCACCTTCCAAACCCGTGACCTCTACCATCTAGAAGGACAAGGACAGCAGATGCCTGGGAACACCACGATCTGCAAGTTGCAGTCAGTCCAAGCCATACACCATCCTGTCTTGGAACTGTATCGCCATTTATTCACTGTCGCTGGGTCAAAATCCTGGAACTCCCTTCCTAACAGCACTGTGAATGTACCTATACTACATGGACTGCAGCAGTTCAAGAAGGCAGCTCACCACCACCTTCTCAAGGGCAATTAGGGATGGGTAATAAATGCTGGCCCAGCCAGCGATGCTCACATTGCATGAGAGAATTTTTTAAAAATTTTGCTCTTTTACTTGACAACGTGGCAATTGTCAGAAGTAAGAATCTGGCAACCACATTATTTAATGGTCACTCACCTTTACCAACCACAGCACTGTCATCACTCACTGTTATACACAGATATAACGCAGGCTGCAGTATTTCATGATGTTTACTCACCTTTTAGACTCTTCCCAACTCCAATCCATGGTTCACGTCTCCATTCTGCAGGTTTAATTTAATTCCTTTCGAGTTTTCGCGCTCATTTTGTATCTTCCGGGATCTCCTGCCAAGTCCTCACTGGCCTCATTGGCATATATTTTTAAAAATTCTTTCATGAGATATGGATGTCACTGGCTCCCTGCGAACGTGAGTGTCAATGGCATAGCAGCTCTGACTTTCTAGAATTCACATAACTTAACAAATATCATAACTGACTTCAAAAGTATTAGTAAATGTACACAAGAGCATGCAGTCGGCTTCTATCAGTCCATACAAGTACAGGGAGGAGTCCATCACAATGAAGAGACTCATGAACCTTGAAGAAAGATTTCTGCACCGGGAAAGGATTTCCTTTTCCCATTCTACCTACAAACTGCTGCACTTGTTTCTGACTACTTCTCTGAACGTCAGATGTACAGACCCTCCATCCCCTGCCATTGAGTCAGCACTTCTTAGGAACAACCACCTGGTTCACCAATGCTTTTTAGAGAGCCTTTACCCCCAGTTGGCCCTTCAAGATGATAAAAAAATCCATCAGCTGTAAAGGACTTTGAGGTATCCTGAGATCGTAAAAAGTGCTGCAAAAATGTAAGTCTTTCTTTCTAAATGTGACTCTAATCTCAAATCAGTGTGGCTGCCTTTTGAAGTGACCTAAGCAAGCCACTCAGTTGGATCAAGCTACCATTAATGGTTCATGAAGTGGCCCCAACATCGCCTTCTCAGGGCAACAAGGGATAAATGCTGCCCTTGTCAGCAGTGCCCACATCCCGAAAATCATTAAAAAAATAAACATGTCCACCCTACTATTGTGTTGTTATAATGATGTAAAGGCACTAATCACCCATAAGAGATTGGGTAACCACATTGTGGGTTCATTTATTTAGACTAGGCACGTGAGAGTAGATATACATGGATAGAAAGCTTGAAGACATCAGAAGCGGAGCTGTGTTCAAAAACAAAAGTGAAGCTAAGTTCGGATTGTATGACATACTTCCCTTCTAGTGATGCCATACTGCTGTCCCTTAAAGGCATATTACCACACCTACCTCAGCACGCGCGCGCACAGATACAAACACACGCTTGAAGCTATACCACCAGACACGAACATAAGCGTGCAATGTGCATGTCTAAAAAGTCAGTTTCCACTATTTTAGCAGAAGTGACAACCAGGCTAAATGAAAAGAGTTGGCACCTTGGTTAAATAAAGATGAGTGGAATTTCAGAGGAAGGCATTAATAATGTAAAATCCTAAGGTATCTTATCAGGATCTAGTTATATTGAGCATCTGTTATTTGAAACATGGCTATGCCCCTTTGTTATAGAGTTGATTTTCCAGGCAACTTTTCTTGCTGGACACATTTAACTTTATTTACAAGACAGCAGCAGCAATAACATGCGCACATCAAACTCTATAACTAAAGAACTCTCCCCTAAAGGTTCTCCGCGCTGCAACTCATTGGTTTACACAGATCACGTGATCTTGCAACACAGGATTATTCTTAAAGCTACAGCCCTGCGTTTATCAAAACTATAATTACTACTTCCCTCCCCTTTTAACTTTTCTGTACATTTTGTATTTACAAGGAGATTCATCTCATGGCATTATAATATTTACACAAGTCATGAAAGTACAAGTTCAGTCTTTCAGGTGGTTTCCTGATCCGTGTGGAACATCACAGCTGCACAACTTCTGATTCTTTGCAGGAAACACATTATCTGCAACTGGATTAACATCAGGTACCTCATTAGGTACAGGCAGTTCTGTGTCATCCACTTCGACAAAGAGATCGGGCATGTCTATCCTTGGACGAGCAACTTTAACAGGAACCACAGGTTCAGCAGTGATTACAGGAGGAGCATCATGTTGTTGGGGTATCTTCCTTCTTCTTAAATGATCCACATGTTTAGCGGTGATCTGGTCCTCCACTTCCATGTGATATGACAATGTCCTGTCACAGACCTTACTTTACCAGGTAACCACTTTGGTCTTCCACTGAAACTTTACATATACTGCTTCTCCAGCAGTAAATTGTTGCTTACGACTATGCAAATCATGAGTCACTTTTTGGTTCCCTTGAATTTTCTCCACCTTCGTCTCCAAATTGGGAAGTATCAGGCTTTGTCTTGTTCGAAGATGGTGTCTCATCAGTAATTCTGCATCCGCTTCCTACATGTCTTCTTTCTACCATAGAATTTAGTCTCAGCCTTCTTTTTACCTACACTGTCTGCCAGACTTCTCTCAGGTGAAACCTCAACTTGTCTTAGTTCAGTAGTTGAGCTACCCATGATTTCATTATCTGCTTGCATCTTGGAAGGTTTTTCGACTTTTGCTTTCAAAGCCTCTTCAGCTTCATTCAGCTGATTCTTCTGTCTCCTTCTTATATCCATTGGCTTCCTCCTGGAACCTTGAACATTGCTGCGTCTTCTCTGCCAACAGGTTCTTCAGTTTGTTCAGAGTGACATTAAATTCTTCCTGTTTCTCTTCATAATTTTCCAGAGGCCCAAACTTTGACCTAAGGGGTCCTTGCAGTGTGTGAAGGTCTCTCAATGTGTTTTCCTTTTCTTTGCGAAGATTACCCTTGCTTCATCTTGAATTCTGTCATTCAGCAGAATCTCCTTGAGTTTCTTCTGCTGTTCTTCCATGTCATTGTCTAAGCTGGCGCGATTGGGTGGCCCGGGATCGGTCATGAAACCGACTACAGCCTGTGATCGGGCTCCAACATTGATTGCACGCTGGCTAGCCAATTACCTCTGTCACATGAGCAGGGACATGTTATGAATTAAACTTTAAAATTTTTACTTAATTTTTAATTGCTGTTGGAAACCTCATCCCGCCTGTGGATGAGGTTTCCTAAAAAATCCAAAGGCCGCTTGGCCTTTTTGCCTGCCCGCCAACTGTAAGGTTGGATGGGCAGTGAAAAATTTCAGTCAATTATTACTTTAATGGCCTCAGTGGGCCTGTTAACTGTCAACAGGCACGCTGCCAACTCCCGCAAGCGCCTGCTTGCTCAGTGCGAATGTCTGCCCACAGTCTTCATTTCTTCAGGTGGCTACACTCTCCTTTTCATCTTGTTGTGGTTCTTGGACTCTCCAGGCTCTTTCTGTTCCTTTTTCAACTCAGGAACTTTTCCTGCTTCCTTTTGAAATCTCACTAGCCAATTAAGGTTAATTTCCCTCAACCCATTTCGACCTCTAGGCCTTCTAAGGCTTAGTCCTCTGCCTTCTAATACCATCGCAGGTAGATGTGCTGTTTGGTGTCTATAATGAATTCTTGCTGTGGTGATACCTTTTACCTGGATTCCTTCACTTGCATATGTTTAAAACTTGGCAGATGTTTGTTCCAAATTTAATTGTTGATCACCTTTATTTAAACATCTGAAAGTGTGTTCTCCTATTACAGGGGTAGTCCCCCATGTCTACTTCCATTTTTAATGGTTTACAATTCACTTGCACTGTGACAATAATTGACTCTGATTTCCCAACTCTCATGTTGAATAATGAATAAATGTCAGAATTGGTTGATTCTGACTTTTCTACACTGTAGACTTCATTGGACTTCAATTGTTGCCTAGAAGCCTGTTTAAATCTAGCTTTACAATCTTTCAAGATGTGTCCACTTCTGTAACAACAATAACTCTGTCTTTTTAAATTGCCAACCGTTAGGAAAATGATTGCTTCCATGTCGATAAAAATTCGTTTTCGACTTTGCTGCTAAGCTGCTCTCTCTAAATTCTCGGTTAGCCGGGGCTGTTTCCTGCTTCGTGGCAGGGTCCCGGCTTTTCACGTCACTTTCAGCTGACCATTCCCATCCAACTAGGGGAATGGTGCCATTTTGCACACCTTGAATTGCTTGTGAATCCCTTATAGCGCTTTCCATCTCAAGTGTTATTTCAACGCTTCCTTAAAACCAAGATCCAGTTCAGCCAGCAATCTTCACTGAATAGAATCCTCTTGCACGCCACAGACCAAATAATCCCCGAGCATGTTTTTTCATTCATTCACAGGATGTAGGCTTCGTTGGCTGGGCCAGCATTTATTGCCCATCCCTAGATGCCCTTGAGAAGGTGGTGGTGAGCTGCCTCCTTGAACCACTGCAGTCCATGCATATCATTTAGGGTTTACCGAAATCACAATATTCCGTTAGTTGTTTTAATTTCGCTACTTAGGTAGCAATGGTCTCCCCTGGGGCTCTATCCTGTAAATTGAACCTGAACCTCTGCATTGTGACAAAGGTCTTGGGTTGAAAATGTCCCTTAATGAGGACTACTAATTCACTGAAGGTCTTCCAATCTGGGGCACTGGGGGTCATCAAGCTGCAAATTAAACTGTTGGTTTTGCTCCCACAAATACTCAGGAGAATTGCTCTCCTCTTTTCCTCCCCTGTTATTTTGTTGGCTTGAAAGTAGAATGCAAGACATTCTATGTAGTGAGACTAGTTATCTGTGGCTGGCTCAAAGGGATCGATTCTGCCAAACTGTGGCATCTCGGATGAGTATATCTTCCTTTCTTTTTAATTATCATAGATATTCACAATCACTGGGCAAAGAACAGTACCTGATCTGATTTATCCTCATCGTCAATTTGTTATAGGGTTGATTTTCTGGGCAACTTTTCTTGGTGGACACATTTAACTTTATTGACAAGTCAGCAGCAGCAACAGCATGCGTGCATCAAACTCAATAACTAAAGAAGAACTCTCCCCTAGAGGTTCCCCATGCTGCTAACTCATTGATGTACACAGATCATGTCATCTTGCAACACTGGATTATTCTTAAAGCTACAGTCCTACGTTTATCAGAACTATAATTACTACACCCTTCCAGTACGGTTTTCAAGAGCTAGCGCTTGAGTGGAAATCATGACATATTCAACCACTAGTAAGAAATAAGTGTCAACTGTTCCCATGAAATGAAAGCACCATGGGAGGATGATTGTATGTATCATTGATTTCTGGTTTGTTTACCACTGATGAGGCTCATATTGTTTTCCCTTCTGTGCACTTTACAAACCACAAGAGCTTAAAAAATGACTGTTGACAGATTGTTGCTTTTGCAATGCCTTTACCATATGCTGTGAGCTGAATGATTTTCCAAAGAAAGGCTGACATTTATTTAACGTCTTCTCTAAAGCAAATGCTGGCAATGCATTAATTCATCTGCAAGAACTCTGAGGTAGATGCAAACATTTTGTTCAAAGAAAGACATAAGATGTTTAGGTATTTATAATGTGGGTGTACTGCACTCGCATCTGGTTTCTTTTAGTTGCTAAGTTTCCTTTTGTTGTATGGCAAGTTAACTTATTATCCAGTGAACTTCATTACAACTGCAAACTAAACTACTAGTGGTCATTGAAGCTCATCATTTCCAAACAATATAACACGACCTTGTCAAATTGACTATTGCCAATTGGGTTAAAGGACACAATTCTATTATTCTCCAATAAAAAATCTTCAATCTCTTATTCTAACAGAAACCAGAGGCCAAAGCCTGAGACAGCAATTTAAATGGAAAAAATCTATAATTGGGTGATGTCTTTGGAAGGTTTTTAAATCACCTGTATGGTGAGGAGCTTCTTGCAAGAATAAGGGGTTATTCGTCAACTGTTGAATATTTTTCCTTCTGTCATGCTGTGGTGTCATTAGAGTTACTCAAAGGGGAAGGGAAGTCTAAGGGGAGTACTTTTGTTCCAAAGTAAAATGTTCCCAGCTTGGATTCCCAGGTCACATGGCTCCAGACCATAGGAATGCATGGGTCCTGAAAAGATGATGTTGGCCCATCTGCCTGGCCCCTGAGGTCACGAATGGAATGCTCCTCCCCTTTTCTACTCTCCAAGGGTTCTCCATTTGGACAGAGACTGGAATGACTCTCAGAGGTTGGCTTGAAGTCAGAGGTGCAAACATACCTATAAAGTTGAAGGGAGAGATTGGGGATTTGTGGCAGAGGTCAGAAGGGAACATAGCTAAAAACATTTTGATGGGACATGTCTTCCTTGCAGCCCCACACCATCCCACCACCCCCCACCCCCCAACCCCAGCCCTTGCTTTCCCCATAGTTGTAGCTATATTTGCACAGCCCCAGTTTCATTCCTTGACTTTTTTGTAGTCGTTTGATACAACTGACTGTCTTGCTCGGCCATTCAGAGGGCAGTTAAGCATATTGCTGTGGGTCTGGAGTCACATGTAGGCCAGACCAGCAAAGGATGGCAAATTTCCTTCCCTGAAGTTAGTGAATTTGTTCAGCACCATTTGTGACCCCTCAGATACTGAAGCAATCCACGTCCATACAGGAACATAGGATCATAGGACCAAGGAGCCATTCAGTCGGCCATTCAGCCCGTCGAGTCTGCTCAGCCATTCAATAAGATCATGGTTGATCTGGTTGTGGTCTCAGCTCCACTTTCCTGTCCTCCCATAACCCTTGACTCCCTTGTCTATCAAAAATCTGTCTAACTCTGCTTTGAATAGTTTCAACAACCCTTTCTCTTTCTGGAGCAGAGAATTCCACAGACTAACAACCCTTTGACAGAAAAAAAAATCTCCTCATCTCCATCTTAAATGGTAGGCCTCTTATTCTTAAACTGTGTTCCCTGGTTCTGGTCTCTCCCACAAGTGGAAACTTTCTCCCGGCATCCACCCATCTAATCCCCTTAGGATCTTATATGTTTCATTCTTCTAAACTCCAATAGGTAAAGACCCAACCAGTTTAACTTTCTTTCATAAGATAATACCCTCATCCCAGGAGTGAACTGTTTCTAATGCAATTATACCTTTTTCAAATAACGAGACCAAAACTGCACACTGTATTCCAGATGTGATCTCACCAAGGCCCTGCACAACTGCAGTAAAACATCCCTACTTCGATATTCCATTCCTCTTGCAATAAATGCCAACATTCCATTTGCCTTCCTAATCATTTGTTGTACCGCCACACTAGCCTATTGTGTTTCATGTATCAGGGCACCAGGATCTCTCTGTACACTGAGTTCTCCAATCTCTCTCCGTTCAAATAATTTACTGTTTGTCTATTCTTCCTGTCAAAGTGGACAAGTTCACTTTTCCCACATTATACTCCATCTTCCAAATTTTTGCCCACTCACTTAACCAATCTATATCACTTTACAGATTCCTTACCTCCTCTTGACAATTTACTTTCCTATCCATCTTGGTCTCTTCGGCAAGTTTAGCTACCATACATTCATCCCCATCATCCAAGTCATTGTTGTAGATTGTAAATAGTTGAGGTCCCAGTACTGATTCCTGTGGCATGCCACTTGTTACAGCTTGCCAACCCAAAAAAGACACATTTAGCCCTAATGTCTGCTTCCTGTTAGCTAACTAATTATTTCTCCATGCTAGTATTTTATCCTGTACACCATGTAATCTTATCTTGTGTAGCAACCTTTGATCTGGCACCTTATCAAATACCTTTTGGAAATCCAAGTACGCCACCTCTACAGGTTCGCCTTTTCCACCTTGCTTGTTATTTCCTCAAAACACTCTAATAAATTAGTCCAACGTGATTTCCCTTTCACATGCCCATGTTGACTCTGCCTGATCAAATTATGATTTTCTAAGGATCCTCCTTAATGAGGAATTCTAGCAATTTCCCAACGATAAATCGGCTGAGCCTCACACGGTGTTCCTCAGGTGAGGTTGGCCAGGCTACAATAGCAATGCAGGTACAGGGTGGACTAATCAAAGCTCCTCTGTCCTTTCAGGAGAAGACATCCCATAACAATGCAGAGAGGCTGTGGACTGGCGGTGGACTGCCCCACCTACTAATCCTCACTCGATATGAGCAGGGGGCCCTGAAGCTGGAGAGGTGCCATAATCCTAGGTCAGCCAGCTGCAGTGAGGTTGGGATGCTACAGAGAGATTAGAGTGCAGTGCACTGAGGTCAGAATGTCTGTAATTGCAACCATTCCACCGTAGTCTCTATATTGATGTGAACCTCGAATATGGAATTCCCATTGATAATGGAAAGATGAGGGCACCCTGCTCCGGGTGCCAGGCATGCACAGTAACAGTATAACGACTTCAACTAATCACATGTCCTTGTTCTTCCTTTCAGGGTCACCAGCAGCCCCTCGAGGTGAGGAGCCTGAAGGCCCACCACTGACCCCAGAGGACAACAACCATCACAACGCATATGCTTCAGACCCTCTCAGCCAAGAAGGCACCAGCGCAGATACCAGCACCTCGGTGGGCATTAGATCAGTGATTACTATCTCGGTGCACATCACACTCGCTTGAGGTGCAGGCAGAGGCAGAGAGTGCCCAGAGCGCCGGAAGTCAGAGGACTGCTGGGGGCCAGGAACATGCTCAGCCAGTGGCTGATGATGTGCCTCTGGAGTCGTCCCTGAGGCAGCAGATGCTGGAAGTCCAGCAGGGTGTGCGGGAGGATCTGGTGGAGATATATGGGGGAATACATGCCATGGTCCCCGTTGTGGAGGAGTCCATGTGGAGCGTGAGCAATGCAATGACCCTCATGACCGAGCACACTGCCTCCTCCATGGAGAGACTGATGACTCTGATGGAGAGGTTCCTCCAGGAATTGAATCAGGGGTTCAGACCTACAAGCCCTCACATGTGGTCACTGTCAATGCGGGAGATGAATTGGGCACCCAGTATCCTAGCTGGGTGTCCATCCATCAATGATGAGCAGGGAGGTGCAAAGCAACCTCATGTTGGCGCATGATATGCCTGTCGTCTCTACGGGCTCCTCTCAAGGTGCTCTGAATGTTGGCAGTGGCCCCTCCGCTCCTCTGTCAGTGACCGTGGTACCCGATGAGGCTGCGATGACTGGGGAGATGCCAGCTGTGGCACTGGCTGCTCCCTCCCAGGCGGGGCCAGCACAGGCTCCACTGGCCAGAGGATGCCTGCAAGGGTCATCAAGGCCAACAGGACAGCAGAGTGAGCAGGCTGTCTCTAATGCCAGTGAGAGGTGAGCACCTAGAGGTCGCACCTGCAAGTGAAAACTTAAAGCACCTTAAGCACGACACGGGCTTATCGCTGGTGATATTTGTTTCCCCCACTTTTACATTAAATGTTCATTGGTGTGATAGATAACACCTCTCAATTTCATTTGTATTATGTATGCCAGGCACCATATCATTAAATGAGTTTCTGTACAACAAGCCTCTGGGTGCTTCATTGGTTCTGCAGGTGCAGCGTAACCCATGATGTTATGAGTGACCTGTTTCTCATTGAGCTTTATTGAAATGGCATATAATGCATGTTGTTCACTAAGCAAATGTTCCTGTCAGGTATCGAGTATGGAACCTCCATCCCTGGTTCTTATTTGGTAGTTTAGCTGAAGGAGCATTGGATCAAAGCCTCCCGGGTGTCTCTGCCCAGGTCAGCGTCTATCCCCTCAGCATTCTCCTGACCGTGCTCGTCCTTGGACACACTAATGGACTCAGCTTGACAGAGCAGCTGGGTCAACATCTTCGTCCGTCACTGCGTCCCCCCTTTCCAGTGCTAGATTGTGGAAAGCGCAGCATGCAACCACTAACAGTGACACATAATATGGGGGGTACTGGAGTGCGCCCCCTGAGCGGTCCAGGCATTGGAAGCGCATCCTGAGAAAACCGCTGGTTCTCTCTACCACAGCCCTTGCTCTGTTTCTGTTCTTGGATGGCGGAGAGGCGTCATGAGCTACATTTTGAGGGGATAGCCCTTGTCACCCAGCAGCCATCCATCCAGCCAGGCTGGAGCACTGAAGGGCCTCTGCACCTGAGACCGTCTCAGGATGTAAGTGCCATGGGAGCAGCCTGGGTACCTTGCACAGACTTGCAGAATTAGCATCCTGTGATCACACACTATCTGCACCTTCATGGAGTGGAAGCCCTTCCTGTTGACGAAGGCACCCGGTTGACCCCCTGGTGCCTTGATGGCTACACGCGTGCAGTCGAATGCGCCCTGGATGTGGGGAACCTAGCAATCGCTGCAAAGCCTCTGGCTCGCTCAGCCTAGCTGGCCTCATCTGTATGGTAGTGAACGAAAGTCAATGCACACCTGAACAGAGCATCTGTGAACTGCTTGACACAACTGTAGACAGCTGATTGGGAGACTCCACAAAGATCCCCCGCTGACCCCTGGAAAGAGCCGGGGGCATAGAAGTTGAGGGCCACTGTGACCTTCAGCACCTCTGGCATGGGGTGCCCACCCACACAGTCGGAGCTGATCTCAGGACTGATCATCTGACAGATGGAGGTCACTGTCTCCCTTGAGAGACGGAGCCCCCTTTGGCATTGCACCTCAGACACATTGAGGTAGCTGCATCGCCGCCTGTAAACCCTGGCAGCAGAATAGTGGCGTTTTCTACATTCCCTTCTGCCGTGGACTTTCTGTTGGCTCTGAGCCCCTTGTGCCTGTGCCTCTCCTCCCACAGGTCACTCCCCTGGGGGCTGAATCAGGACACCTGGCCTCCTCCCCCATCTGACCCTCTCTTCCTCCTCAGAGGAGGTGCCTCCAATGGAAACCACAATCCCCATTCCCAGGGTAAGGGAAGGCTGTCTGATACCTGGGAGGCCTCAAGTGATAGGCATCCTCCGGAGTCCTGAACTGAAGCCTCTTATTTCTGTCAAAGCGGCTCTGAAGCAAAATGAAGTTGTCCTGTTTACACAAGCAGGCAGCAGCAAGTTATAAGCTAAAGTACAAACTACTTGCATGAGCAAGCCCACTCACCCCTCTTATCCTGCCCGCGGATGAGGTCTTCGAAAATGTGGCCTGCCTGCCTGCCTGTTGTGCCCAGGCAACAGTCTGAAAATTGCACGGGCTACGTAAACTCCGAGACAATTGATGTCTCAAGGGCCTTAACTGGCCCGTTAATTAATGGTGGGCGCGCCTCCGTCTTCGTTGCGCGCCTGCCTAGCGAGGGCGTGGGTTAACGTCGACACGCTCGGCCGTCATCAACGCACTTTATTTCTCAGTTGGACATGTTGGGCACGCACCTGCATGCTGACCTAAAAATCCTGCCCTGTGAGACTAATAAAAAAAACATGGAATGAGGAGGGAGCTGGCTAAGTTTCAAATAAACTAAAGGGCTTGGTAGTAAATAAATGGTTGGAAACGTTGAGCGAATTTTTCAAACTGTTCAGCAAAAATATGTTCTAATTGAACTCAGAAGCCCTGAAGAAGCTCAGGATAGTATTAGACTAAAAGGAGAGGCTTATGAAGTTATGAAGAACAGTAGTAATGTTGTCGCTGGACTAATAATCCAATGACCGAGGGTAATGCTCTGGGGAACCTGGGTTTGAATCCCACCACGGCAGATGGTGGAATTTGAATTCAATAAAAACCTGGAATTAAAAGTTTAATGATGACCTCTTTTGAACATACACCTGAGTGACTATCAGTGTCTTGGCCGATGTCCCCCTCTTAATTGTAGTAATTAGTCATTAATCTCTATATTGCTTGTGGGAATTTATTGATGCAGAATGACTGCTCTTTATCTGGTAATACAATTAAAGTAAATATCTTAGCTTTGGTTGGAGATAATATTTAATTATTCTGATTGTTACAGAGAACTGTTCACATCTTTGAAGTGTAAAGGCCTAGGAATTTAGGTATGTCCAATTTTTGGCACGTGGTGGGGTGTTGCAAGGGAAAGTTCCTGCATCTGAATACTGAAGCCCTGGTTGAATCCAATATTGAACCTAAGGCCTCATTATCATTGAGTTGGCAAGCTGTGGCCACTAACGAGCAGCTTTCTGGCAAAGCAGAATGGAAGGTCAGGCCTCTGCAACAGTGATCCTCAGGTAAATGGTTCAAAGAGCTGGGATCAGGAATGATCGGGAAGGGGAAGGAGGGCAATCAGGAAGCCAGGAGATAGTAGTACTTGATTGTGTTGAAAGACAGCAGTGGCCAAGGAGAAGGCAACAGTGGCCGATGGGAGCAAGTAGGGATGGTGTCCCAGTTCTACCCCTGGAAAACAAGAGACCAGTCATGTCCAGTTTCTCCCCCAGTGTCCATAAAGCTTTTCAGCATTTACACAGATTCCCACATGGTGGCAATTTCATGCTGTTATAGTTTCAGTCTCTTGTAAAGATAAATGTTACTGGTGAGCACAACCTGGTGCCAAATGGGCAATTAAATTAATGGTGAGACAATTCTTCTTGACAAAATGCCTGGTTCTGTGGTGGAAAATTCTTAGAAATGTCTGAAAGAGAGAAAATAAAAAACTAGTCAAGAAATTGATTGATAGAGGAAAGATTCAGTGATACTGCCAGCAGGCCCTTATTCATTCAGTTTGTAAATACATCGCAGGCTAGTGAAGGAATGGCAGTCTGTTCTACCAGAATAGCTAGATATGCAGAGACAATTTTCATCACAGCCAAGTTGACTGATGATGTATTTCCCCCAATAGCCTTAAGAACTTAGGACACCTCAACTCATGGACAGATTTACTCACCTGTGAGTGAAATGGTGATTGTAAATAATAGCAGCTCAACCTGTGTTCCTTTACTATATAGTTTGCTTATGAAAGATTCCGGTTTGCCATTCTGCAGTGTCTGAAGAAATTAATCAACCAGAGAATAATTGGAATAAAAAACGTTCTCAGATGGAGCTGAAATACAGCTGTCTGAGATTTAGCGTTAGTATTAACTCTTTTTGCTTTTGCACTTTGCCTCAACTTACGAAACCTTGGTGCTTTTTTATAGCTTTGTCAAATTACCCATTACCCATTTTAAAATGTATCTTGAGAATTTTAAGATGTATCCAAACACCTTACAGGCCCGACCAACATCACTAGTAATTAAAAAAATATATAATTCTCAAGAAGTGGTGGAGGCAGGTTGAATCGAGGGAGTTGGCTTATTATCTGAAAAGGAAGAATGTGCAGGGTTACGGGGCAAAAGCTTGGGAATGGCACTGGGTGAGTTGTTCATTTGAAACCAGCACAGACACAGTGGGCCAAATGACCTTCTTCTGTGCTGGAACAATTCTGTGAATTTGTCTGTTTTGACAGCAAGGCCAGCATTTACTGCCCGTCCTAGTCGTCCTTGAGAAGGTGGTAGCGGCTGCCTCCTTGAACCACTGCAGTCCACGTAGTGAAGGTATACTCACAGTGCTGTTTGATACAACAGATGTATGAATGGTAGGAAGTTCCAGGATTTTGAACCAGATTCAATGAAGAAGCAACAGTATATGTCCCAATTGGGATAGTACATAACATGGCAGGAAACTGTCGAGTTACTGCAGTGCATCCTGCAGATAGTACACACTACAGCAGCTATGCACTGCTGGTGGAGGGAGAGGATGTTTAAGCTGGTGGATGGGCTGCTGATTTACATTTTTGACTTATGTGGTGTCAAGCTCCTTGAGTGTTGTTGAACTCGGCCAGGCTTCACACTTCTGACTGTGCCTTGTAGGTGGTTGACGGGCATTGGGAAGTCAGGAGAAGAGTTACTTGCCACAGTTTACCATCTGACCTGCTCTAATAACCATGCCATTTTTATGTTTGGTCTGGGTTGCTGCTGTACTCCCCACAGAATATTGATGGTGCAGGTTTTGGTGCTGGCAATGCCACTAAATGTCAATCGGAGATGGGCCGGCTAGGCCTGTGTTCACTGGAGGTTAGAAAAAGAGAGGGGATCTCATTGAAACATATAAAATCCTGACAGGGATGAACAGACTGGATGCAGGGATGATGTTTCCTCTGGCTGGGGGGGTGGCATAAAACAAGGGGTCACAGTCTCAGGATACTGGCTAGGCCATTTAGGACTGAGATGGGGAGAAACTGCTTCACTCAGAGGATGGTGAACCTATGGAATTCTCTATCACAGAAGGCCACAAGTCACTGAATATATTTAAGAAGGAAACAGAAAGATTTCTGGACTCTAAAGGCGTCAAGGGGAATAGGGAGAGAGCAGAAGTACGACGTTGAGATAAAAGATCAGCCATGATCATATTGAATGGCGCAGCAGGCTCGAAGGGCCAAATTACCTACTCCTGCTCCTATGTTCTATGTTTCTATGTAATTGGTCAGAAAATCCACCTGCTAATGGTTGCGGGTTGAAAGTACCAGGCTTCTCACTCATATGGCTGATTTACAAAGTGCAGAATCTTCTGATGCATGACTTTGAACCAAGAAAAAGGTTTTATTTCTGGTAACCAAATCCCCCATAACCCCATGTAGTTTTGTGCCAACTGAGCCCCATGGTGAATTTCACTGTAAGAATTTCTGTTATGTACTTTTCTCTGTGACCATGCTATTTTTGGCCTTTAGCCTACTGTCTTCGCATCGCGCTGTATGTTCTATGTTCAGCTCACTCAATCCCTTCACTTGTTTCTTTGTGAGATTAGTGAAGCTTGTTTTTCTTGATTATATCAGCTCGGGTTTATTTGTTAATTTGCTTCGGGTCATTTCTGTATTCTTGCTGATCATATCAGGATATTTATCATGCATGCTCATCATTATGCCTTTAATGGAGCTCCTAAAACCCTCTATGAGCGAGCAATACTGAACCAGTTTACTTCACCAGCCTCCTCAATTTGTTGAAGTTAGATTTTCAAAAATTGATTTGCTGAAGGGGGAATCAAGGGCAGCATGTCTCCCTGACTTCACAATATATGTGGTTGGTGAGAAAAGCCAGAGCTACCAACACAGATGCGAAAACCTATTTCAAGTAAATTGAAGAACTAAAATCCAAGATGGGCAATTCCAATTGCTATCATTCTACACCAATTAATATTTGTTTTGGTAATGATTTTGGCACTTTGTTCTTGCTGTTACTTTGCCTCAGCTTTGAAAACCTAAACGTAGTTTAATCATTTTTAACTGGCTATCACGCATTCACAGTGCAGAGGTTGTCTGCTGAAATCGCGATCAGAACTCTGCAAAATGACAGCTGGAGTCTGGAATACTTCCACAAGATTATTTTTAGCGCCTATCCATAGCGTTTTTCACTTACAGCTGAGCAGGTTGTTCATCCTAGTTAAACAAATTCAGGTCCTCATGTTTTCCCACATTTGAGATGCATCTGAAAGGCATTTGCTCCATTTTTCTGGTGAACTGGTGAACAGGGCTCCCAATCAGCAGTGCGAATTCAAAACATTACTCCAAGGCATTCAAAACCTTAAAACGAGGTGATGAATTCCAACAGCCGTAATGTTACAGTGTGCAATTTTATTTTTTTCTGCCAATGGTTTGTAGGTCTTGTGGGATGTTCAAATTGTTGCATTTTCTTATCTTTAAAGACTTAAATGAAGTTTAATATCATTCAAGCAGCGACTGCATGTTTGCAGTGCAGAGGTTATCTGCTGAAATAGCAGTGGCAAACATACATTTAGTTATAACCTCTCTGCAAAAACAATAACAGTAACAAAAACAATAGCTGAGCTCATGAGCTTGCAGCTGAGCAGCTTATGAGTCAGTTTCAAACGAGTTAAGATCATCATTATTCCCCAGCTCTCCCTACACTTCAAGAGCATTTCAAATACTGTAACCAAACATTTTATGAATGGAGTCAAACTTTGCAAATAGAAGGTTTCCAATCATTAAATGAAAACGGAAAGTGTTGATATCATTCAGCCCCTGTGGAAAAAGGAACAGAGTTAATGCTTCAGTTTCATCAGAACTGGAAGAAGTTAGAAACTAAACAATTTAGAGGTATTGTTTTGCCTGGAATTTGCACTGAAAACTGGCCCATTTATGCCCACAGTTTTCCATTGCCACTTTTGTCATGTGTCCCATCATTTGCATTACATCCTGAGAAAGAGTAAGGGCAAGATCAATACGCACTAAAGGACAGGTGACAGGAGAGCTGAATATATTATGAGACAATATAAAAGTAGCTGACAGCAGGTTCTATTTTAAGACATCTATTTGAGGCAAAAGCACAAAACAGCAAAAAAATGTGCTTTATACCCTGATTACATCATTCTGCAGTTTACGAAATCCATCAAAACATAAAGAAAGATCTTTGTTCTCTATGGTTGGCAATATAAGAATGTTCCAGCAATTCTAGAATTCTAGGGATACAAAGAAAATAACTGGCTAAAAGGAAAGGTCAAAAAACAAAGTGATAGAGTGCTGAGAAAAAGATTCAACACAAATCTTTCTGTGCCAAGGTAGTGCGACTCCAGACACTGCAAGATACCAGAATAATACTTAACTACACAAATAGACAGTCAATTGTCTGACATGGGAGACGAAGGACTGGAGTTAATGTTAGAGAGGTCATCAGAAAGTTTGTTGAATTTGACAAGCTGTCAAACAGATCATTCGGGGGGGAGGTTTTGTACAGAAAACGAGACAAATAAACAAAAAGTAATAAATCATATTTCAGGATGGATAAATTATACACCAGGTTTATATGAAAGTGGGAAGGAGACCAAAACTTTTTTGAATAGTTTCGGCTTCGGTCCAACTGCTTCAGTTAATCAATCCGATGCCATTGCTTGTACGACTCCTTAATTCAGGTTTTCCACTGAATGTGTATGTACGTTTATTCCCAGAGTATAAAATACGCAGCTGCACTTCAGGAACTCACCAAGGTTCCTTGGACAGCACCTTCCAAACTCACTACTGCTACCATCTGGAAGGACAAGGGCAGCAGACACATGGAAACACCACCACTTGGAAGTTCCCCTCTAAGTCACTCACCATCCTGACTTGGAAATACATTGCTGTTCCTTCACAGTCGCTGGGTCAAAACCCTGGAACACTCTCCCTAACAGCATTGTGGGTGTACCTACACCACAGGGACTGCAGCGGTTCAAGAAGGCAGCTTACCACAACCTTCTCAAGGGCAGTTAGGGATGGGCAATAAATACTGGCCTCTGAAGTCCATGTGGTGTAGGTACACCCACAGTGCTGTTAGGAAGGGAGTTCCAGGATTTTGACCCAGTGACGGTGAAGGAACGGCAATGTATTTCCAAGTCAGGATGTTGAGTGATTTAGAAGGGAACTTCCAGGTGATGGTGTTCCCATCTATCCGCTGCCCTTGTCCTTCTAGGTGGTAGTGGTCGTGGGTTTGGAAGGTGCTGTCTAAGGAGCCTTGGTGAATTCCTGCAGTGCATCTTGCAGATGGTACACACTGCTGCTACTGTGCATCAGTGGTGGAGGGACTGAATGTTTGTGGATATGGTGCCATAGAAGTCTCCCATTATAATTACTCTATTAATGGTCGTTTGGCAGTACAGAACTTGAGTATTGCTGAAAAAGGTGGCATGTCTAAGATTTTCGTCTTGCACTCATCAGGACACTCACAAAAATCCCAATATAAGGGGAAACAACTATTTATACTGCATGTGAAGATAGTGCTGTTTCCCCTTATGCAGTTTTTCCCTTATATTGGTATTCTTCTGAGTGTCCTGATGAGTGCAAGATGAAAAACATAGACATGTCTCTCTTTTCAGCAATACTCAATAATTCTTGACCCTCTCTAATTTCTTTGCGGACTTGTTTCTCTACATCCCTTCCACTAGTTGGTGGTCTATGTACTACACCAATCAATGTTATTGCACCTTTTTCATTCCTTACCTCTAGCCAGAGATATTCTGCCCTTGACCCCTCTGGAACATCAAAACCAATGCAATACATAATACCGATCAATGATTAATTTAAGAACCATAAATTAACAGTGTGACTTTTCCAAATGTATTGCTGAAAAAGGGAGGAATGAGTCAGCGGATGGCTTTCATTTATTTACTTAGCTGAACCAGGTGCAATGTATAACCATGTTCTTTCTGTCTGCAAAGAACAGGGCCATGTTTATTAATATATGTAGCTTCCAGTACATGCAAATGTGCCACACTGCGAGCCTGACTGACAATCTTAAATTGGTTGTCAGTGTAATTATTAGCACACTGAGGATTATTTAGCAAATGTTGTCCAAATGCGGAATCACATCTGATGATGGACACTGTTTTGAGTTTTGCAATCACAGGCTGGTTGGGTGCAGTCTGTACCATGCCTGTTGTGAACATGCTGTTTGATATGATCTGCCAGTCTTTGGGACATACAGCCTACATACCTAACATCACACTGACGTTGAAATTCATATACCACATTACTCACTTGTGATAGACAGAACGTCTTTTTCAAATTCACCTTTGAAATGGAGCAATCAAATGAACCCCCCTCCTTTGATGCACTAGTTGAGAAATCTGCCAGGGGAGTCTCTATCACAGTCTACCACAAGCCTATCTTCTCTAGTCAATATATACATTGGGATTCTTACATTCCACATATTATAAGATTGGCCTTATTGGCAACATGTAAATGGGGCCCAAGCCATTTGACCACCATGCAAGCTTGATGCTGAAATTGGGTGCATCAAAGACATCCTGCAGGATAATGGCTACCCTGATCAGATCATTTCGCGCTATATATCATGCAAACTCATGAATGGGCCTAAGGCCATCACTTTCCACCTGAAAAGTGCCTAGTCTACCTTAGATTACCCTGGAAGGGCAAGGTATCTCAAAACTTTGAGCAACAGGTGAAGTTAGCTGTTTCACGCTGCTACTATGCAGTAGCACGCTAGTGGTATTCGCCACTAACAGGATGCTGCTGTCAAGCCAAAAAGACATTCTGCCTATCACATATATGAATAATGTGATATGCGAACTTCAGTGCCAGTGCGATGCTGGGTATGCAGATCATATCAAACAGCATGTCCCAGCCGCTGCTCGCAATTGGTAAGGTACAGACTGCACCCAACCAGCTCTTGCTGACAAAACTCAAAATGCAGTGTCCAACTTTAGATGTGATTCCGTGATTGGACAACATTTGCTAAAGAGTCCTCAGTGTGCTAAGAATTACGCTGACAACCAGATTAAGATTGTCAGTGGGGCTCGCTTTTCTTCACAACTATAACCTTTTTCACCTTTGGCCTCACCCATCTTTCAACTGCATAATACTTGTTCTTCTGGCTCAATAAAGGCAGGACTGGATATTAAATATCCCTGGTTACAAGGTGTTCAGGAAAGATAGGAGAGGAGGGGGATGGCAGTATTGATTAAGAAGAACATTGCAGTGCTAGAGAGAAAGAGAGAGATGTCCCAGAAGGTTCAAGGATGGTATCTATTTGGCTGGAGCTAAGGAACAAAAGGATGCAATTACATTGCTCAGTGTAGTCTAGAGGCCACCAATCAGAACGATTTAAAGGAGCAAATTTGCAATGAATTAACAAGGAATTGCAAGAATTAGTAATTGGTGCAAGGAATGGTATTTTTCAGAATATTATAGAATTCTTATCGGGTTAGTAAGCACAGCAAGAGGCCACTGGCTGAAAAGTTGTTTCTCTTCTCTCTCTGGTAAAACACATGAACAGTTCTGGAAATGCTGAGGTCTCCTGGTTCAGGCTTCCACATTGACATTCCTATGTTAATAGGGCAGTGTCTTGTCACTTCTTATCTATGCAAGTGTCTAGTAAAGGCTAACAAATGGCTCCCAGGGTGAAGTAAACTAAAAGGTGACATTGAGCTAAAGTGATGGACAAAGGAAGAGATGACACCTTGGGTATCTGTTCTGGTGTCATCGGTCAGAGCTATTTTAACAAGTCAAAAACAAAATTACCTGGAAAAACTCAGCAGGTCTGGCAGCATCAGCGGAGAAGAAAAGAGTTGACGTTTTGAGTCCTCATGACCCTTCGACAGAACTTGAGTTCGAGTCCAAGGAAGATTTGTCATTTCAACTCTTCCTTGGACTCGAACTCAAGTTCTGTCGAAGGGTCATGAGGACTCGAAACGTCAACTCTTTTCTTCTCCGCCGATGCTGCCAGACCTGCTGAGTTTTTCCAGGTAATTTTGTTTTTGTTTTGGATTTCCAGCATCTGCAGTTTTTTTGTTTTTATCTCTATTTTAACAAGTGTTTGACATAGGGTGCAAACACCAAGCTCCTAGAAATAGGGTATATTAACAGGCGCTCAGAGGCAGGAGGCAGTCCTTGTCAGGCCTTCTTCAAATGGAGGAAGATCAGGGAAGATGGAGGAAGAAGAGGGAAAGAGCTTCCTAAAACTTCAGCTACTGAGCAGAAGAATGTTGCTACAAATGATAGAGTTCAACACACTCTTGCTGCCTGACTATTCATCCTCTGGGATTGGTAAACCGCTCTTGCCTGTCAAGATGATGTGCTTTTCCTATCTATTTAACTCATGAATCATATATAAACAATTGTTTCTTAATAAACTTATTTAACTACCTTAAAATCACTTATGAGTTCTCAGCTACCTATTTAGGGTGATCTGTGACTCCTGAACCTTAATATTTGCAAACTGATGTCAGAAGCGAGGTTCATGTGGTTGAGGTATCATTGGCTTGAAAGTTGGGATGCAACATTTTTAGGTTGTGGTTAAACACGCATGGAGTCATTCTTAAAGGAATCCAGGAGTCACAATAGCATTGTCATATGTTAGGGGATAGCTGATAGATAGCCTGGCAGAGAAAGCAGACAAACTAGGGCAAAAGACATCCTGAAATATTAAAGTTGAAACAGTCATTGAAGTTTACAGCCAGCTTCCGTGCTGAGAGAAATTAAACAGGAAAATTTTAACGAGACTGCAAGAATTGAAAAATTATGAAAAACTGAATAACATTTTGAGTTCATGTGGATTTATTTTGACCAGGATTTACTTGTACAGTTACTTGAAGTGGTTTCCCAAATGATAATCTCCAGCCTTAAAACCTTGAAGATGTCTGGCTTTTAAACTTTGCCCAAGTTGAAAAAATGTTATGCTTTACACAGTTACGTAGAAAGGTTGGAGAAGTTGGGACTTTGCTCCTTGGAGAAAAGAAAGTAGAGAGAAGATGTCATAGCGGGATTCGAAATCATGAGGCGGCTGAACAGAGTAGATAGGAAGAAACTGTTCCTGTTGCTGGAAGTATCGAGAACCAGAGGCCACAGATTTAAGGTAATTGGCAAATGTAGCAATGATGAAACGAGGAATTTTTTATTTTTTTACCCAGCAAGTGGTTAGGATAGGGAATGTACTGCCTGAGTGTGCACTGGAGGCAGGTTCAATTGAAGCTTTCAAAAGGCATATAGGAATTAGAAGCTGGAGTCCGCCAGTCAGCCTCTCAAGCCTGCTCTGCCATTCAATAAGTTCATGGCTGATCTGATTGTAACCTCAACTCCACATTTCTACCTATTCCTGATAACTTTTCACCCCCTTGCTTAACAAAAATCTATCTAACTTTGCCTTAAAAATATTCAAAGACTCTGCTTCCATCAGAATCACAGAATTGTTACGGTGACGAAGGAGGCCATTTGGCTCACTGTGTCTGCACCGGCTCTCTGAATAATTTTAACTTGGTGCCAATTTCCTGCCTTTTCCCTGTAACCCTGCACATTGTTTCAATTTAAAAAATTATCCAATACCCTCTTGAATGCCTTTATTGAACCTGCCTCCACCAAACTTCCAGGCAGTGCATTCCAAACCCTAACTACTCGCTGTGTGAAAAAGTTTTCTCTCACCTCGCATTTGCTTCTTTTGCAAGACACTTTAAAACTGTGCCCTCTGGTTCTCGATCTGTTTACAAGTGGGAACAGTTTCTGCCTCTCTACTCTGTCCAGACTCTGTCGAAAACTTCTATCAAGTCTCTTTTTAGCCTTCTCCTCTCTGAGGAAAACAATCCCAACTTCTTCAATCTTTCCTCATAACTGAAGTGTCTCATCCCTGGAACCATCCTCGTAAACCTCTTCTGCACTCTCTCCACCTTTTGAGGAAGAGAGTTCCAAAGACTCACTGCCTTCTGAGAGAAAAAAATTCTCCTCGTCTCTGTTTTAATTTTCTTATTTTTAAACAGTGACCCCTAGTTTTAGATTCTCCCAAAAGAGGAAACATCCTCTCCACATCCACCCTATCAAGACCCCTCCGGGTCTTTTATGTTTTGTTCAAGTCGCCTCTTACTCTTCTAAACTCCAGTGGATACAAGCCTAACCTGTCAAACTTTTCTTCATTCCCGCCCATTCCAGGTATTAGTCTAGTAAACCATTTCTGAACTGCTTCCAACACATTTACATCTTTTTTTAAATAAAGAGGCCACTTCTGTGCACAATACTCCAGATGTGGCCTCAGCAATTCCCTGTACAATTGAAGCATAACCTCCTCACTTTTGTAATCAACTCACAATAAATGATAACATTTTACTTGCTTTCCGAATTACCTGCTGCACCTGCATACTAACCTTTTGTGATTCATGCACTAGGACACCCAGAAAAGTGATTTGAACCATTATCCGAAAGTGAAACATTTGCAGGGCTACAGGAAAAGGCAGGAGAATAGTACTAGGTGAATTTCTCCTTCAGAGGGCCAGCACAGAAATGACAAGCCAAATGGCCTCCTTCTGTGCTGTAACCATTCAATGATTCTATGATTAGATTTAGCGCTTTATTGTATGTCACTTGTCAGTTCTGAAATCTGATAGACTGGATAGCCTGGGGCTGTGGATAAGGCTTTAAACTGAAAGAGGCAGGGAAAGGGTGAGGTGAAGGGAGATTTAGAAATCTAAAGAGAAAAATCAAGGCACTAAAGCAGTGAAGCAATTTAGGAAGTTCACATCCCTCCATATCCTGAATCAACATCTCCACAGATGAATGGTTGTATTAATTGACTGGTAATCCAAGCTTCTGGACTAAATATCTAGAAAATGTAAGCTCAATTTGAATTCAGTTTTCAAAAAATACATGAAATGAAAACAATGGTCAGTATCAGTAACAGTGGAGCATCCAGGTTGGCCTAATCTAAATGTCACACCACCTCAAGCTAATGTAATTGGCTATTGTTATGTTTTACTATGGGGTTGCTTTGCTCGTGAATTGGCTGCACGCTTAGCTGTTGGTAGATGAGTCGATTACGATATACTCAGAGACCAATATGAAATGAAGCACATACTATTTATTTACACAAACAACAGAGCACTAACATGGTGTGTGCTTCTCCAAACAGGTCTTAATCTAGACTAACATTAACATGGTAGCCCACGCTGTTCAGCTATTGGGTCTTACAGTCACATGGTCAATCTGCTCACACTCTCTTAAAAGTGTATTACACCTCAGATTACCACATCCCTTCCCCTTTATTTGAAAGTACATTTTACAATATATTAACTATTTACAAAAACTAAATATTTACAAATTCAGTCCCTCAGAAGACTTTTTCAAATGTGTCTACCATCATAGTTCTACAACTTTGGATTGTTTATCTGAGGCCTCCCTCTCAGGAGTTATCTGTCCACTAGGCTCCCCAGTAGGAACCTGTAAGTTTGTCTCTCTGACTCTCTCAGGCTCAATGGGTTCTACAGGTATTTTCAAAGCAAGAGGGGTTCCTTCTACCTGTGGTGTAGGCTCCAACGGGAACGTTTGGCACATCTTTTCTTATGGGTCTGTTTCCCGTTTCCTGAGGTGATCTACATTTTCCTGATTATCCGACCTTCAACCAAAATATGGTAGGACAGGGGTCCTGTCACTGCACTGACTTCACCTGATAGTCATTTGGGCTCATCTCCAAAATCCTTTGCAAAAACATCTTCTCCTTCAGTCACGACTGTGGTAATTGTATTCATTTTTCTGGGCCTCCTCACTTCTCTCTACCCTCCCTCCTAAATTTGGCCTTATGAGGCTTAACCCATGTCCTGAGACATCTCTTCATTAATAACTCTGTGGAGGCAATACCGGTGGTCTTTTATTTGGTCTAGCTCTGACGTTGAGCAGGTTGAATCCTCCTCCAGCTTGTTCATTCCGGTCTTCAAGGTCTGAACCGCCCTCTCAGCCAACCCATTGGACGCAGGATGGTATGGTGAGGCCTTGACATAGGCTATGCCATTGAGAGTTGTAAATCTTTGGAATTCCCCGCTGGTGAATGCCGTTCCATTGTCAGGCACTATTATCTCTGGTAACCCGTGTATCGCAAAACTCTCAAGCAATCTGTCTATGCTGGCAGCAGATGTGGGTGCTCGCACCTTATATACCTCATATACATCCATCTATTTGGAGTGGGAGTCGATAAGTAAGAGGAACATTGTGCTTAAAAAAGGCCCCATGTAGTCAACGTGGAGGCGGACCCATGGCCTTCCTGGCCATTCCCAAGGATGCAATGGAGAAGAAGGGGGCAATTTCTGCACCAGTTAGCACTGCATGCAGTTCTTGACCATATTTTCAATTTCAGTGTCCATCCCTGGCCACCACAAGTAGCTGCGCGCCAATATTTTCATTCTGGAAATGTTGGGATCAGCACAATGCCATTTTATCAATAATGGTTGTCTTCCTCTGGGAGGCACAATGACTCTCGCTCCCCACAGTAAGATGCCATTCTGGCAGGTGAGCTCATATCGCCTGTTAAAATAGGGCTTCATTTCATCCGACTTTGGCTCGTTAGACCAGCCCTGCAAGACTTGTTCCCTGACATGGGACAAAACTGAATCGTGGTCTGTCCATTCTCTGATCTGTTTGGCATTCACTGGTGATGAATCCAGAAAGTTTAATAACAAAGACAAGTTCTTGAAGGATGGGGACGTTCACATTGCTGTCTTTTAGTGGTAATCAGCTCAGCACATCGGCATTGACAATCTGGCTTCCCAGCCGGTGGATAAAAGTATATTCATAAGCAGCTAGATTAGTGCCCACCTTTGGATGCATGCTGAGGCAAATGGAGGTATTGCCTTATCTTCCGCAAACAAGCCTTGTAGTGGCTAGTGGTCCGATACGATGGTAAAGTGACAGTCGTGGATATTAGTGGAATTTCTTAACGTCAAGTACAATGGATAAGCCTTCTTTCTCTATTTGTGAGTATCTTCATTCTGCTGCACTGAGAGTTCTTGAATCATAGCCAATGGGCTGTTCGGAGCCATCTAACATCCAATGAGGGAGTACTGCCCCAACTCCATAAGGGGATGCACTGCAGGTTAAAATCAATTGTTTCTTTGGGTCAAAATGTACCAACAGGGCTGATGAATGTAGTAACTGCTTTACTGCCATAAAAACCTGTTGTTGTGGGACTTGCCAAGTCCACCTGTGGTTTTTCTTGAGTAACCCATATAATGGAGCCAGTACTGTTGACTAATTTGGGAGAAAATGTCTGTAGTATTGACCATTCCTAAGAAGGACTTGAGTTCTGTCACATGTTACAGGGCTGGCGCTTCATTAATAGCTCTCACCTTGTCTTCTACTGGGTGAAGGCCCTGCGAGTCGACCCTATGACCCTTGTAAATCACTTCTTTTTGTTTGGAAGATACATTTTTCCCTTTTTAAGCATACTCCGGGGCTTGTGAGAAACGCTTCAATACCTCTTCCAAGTTAGCCAGGTGTTCTTCATCAGTTAGTCCTGTTACTAGGACATCATTGAGATAAACCACCACATGGAGTGGACCTTGCAGCAAGTTTTCCATAGTCTGTTGGAAAATGGCACAAGCCGATGAGATTTTTTTTTTGAAAAATATACTTTATTCTTAAAATATCTGGCAGAACATTCCAATCAGATTCAACTTTTACACATGTATCATAAGGTGCATCAATACAATCAATGGATATTACAATCATTTCAATATGGTCAATGCAGACAATCAGACAAAGGTATTGGAGTTATCAACATACATCATGTTGCACTCTGAGGTACTTGAGACACAAGCCAATGATACTCCGAAGGGTAACCTGCTATACTGATATAAACTCCTATGTGTGTTGATAGTCACAAATTCCCAAGAGGCCTTTCTACTCGACTTGCTGGTAAGCATGGCTCATGTCGAGTTTCGTATATGCGGTTCCCCCTGCCAGCTTGGAGGCAATTCATCAATTTTTGTTATAGGGTACTATCAAGTCTGGCTACTTTGTTAATGGTCAACTTGTAATCCTGGCATATTCGCATACTCTATCAGGCTTTAGTACTGGAACTATGGGCGCTGCCCATTTGGAAAATTTTACAGTTTGTAAAACTCCCAACCTTTCCAGTCTGTCCAATTCTATATCCATTTGCTTTTTGCTGCTCTGTTGATGGTGGCTGTTTCCCACCTTTCCACAGAGCCCTGGGCTTCCGCCAGTGCCCCCCTCCCAATGCCATTTTGTGCTCCCTTGATTTTTTCTGAGTCCCCGACTGCATCTCCATTGCAAACGCCAACTCCAGCACCTTGCTGAAATCCAAATTTGTTTCTGACAACAACCTTTTTTGAATGGCGTCTCCATTAATCCCACACACTAATCGGTCTCTTAACGTGTGATTAATCGATATCCTGAACTCATGGTGCTCTGTCAATTGTTTTACACATGGCAAGTGACTGTCTCTCCAGGGGTGCGACTCCTCGAATTGACTTTAAAACGCTGCGTTGTTACCGAGGGTTTCGGTTAGAAGTGGTCTTTCAGTAGATTCACAGACTCATCAAAGCTCTTGGAATCTGAGGCGTTGGTGCTGTTAGATTATGAATTAGGCCGTTTGTTTTACTGCCACATGCTGATAAGAGGATCACCCGCCTCTTCTCCCCCCTTGATGTGATGTTGGCCAAAAAGAAAAAAAAAGATGTGACTTGTCATTGGTGGCCTGATAAAATGGTTTGATGCGGCCAAATTGTGGCTCACTGGAGGGAGATAACTTTAATGACTACAGTGAAGGTTTACAATTGTATTGTACTTACAATTGGCCTGCAGGGCACAGCTAATTCAGTGCATTTGAGTTCTCTTGGTGTCGTCAATTGGTCATGTTTTGCCTTGTCGGCAGTTGTTATGTTTTACTATGGGGTCGCTTTGTTTGTGAACCGGCTGCACACTTATCTGTCGGCAGGCGAGTCAATTACAATACACTGCAGATGCAGAGACCAATATGAAATGAAGCACATACTATTTATTTACACAGACAACAGAGCACTAACATGATGTGAGCCTCTCCAACCAGACCCTACTCTAGACTAACATTAACATGGTAGCCCACGTTACACAGCTATTGGGTCTTACAGTCACATGGTCAAGCTGCTCACATTCTCCAAAAGGTCAGGAAAGAATATTATGCCTCAGATTACCACAACTATCAAGTCTTCTGTGAGGTAGTCTAGAAAGACACTTGGTTAAATCAAACTGCTACAACTGCAGTGGTTCAAGAAGGTGGCCTATCACTAACTTCTCAGGGAGTCTATATATGGGCAATAATTCTTGGCCTTGCTAGAGAAGTCCACATCTTGAAAATTAATAGATTAAAGAAAAAACTAAGGTCATTGAGTGCAACATAATTCATGAATTGGTGTGCATGGTGCAGAATTCTGAAACATACAGATGGCTCTTTTTTTTTCTCAAAATCATTCTTTCCTGGAATTGTTTAGTAGAACGTAGTGGATTCGATGAATGTAATATTGCAAATGCTGGGCTATCGAGCTCGTGTGCCAAGGAGTTGGTTAGTGAAATGTGTCTTACCTCATGCATATTCCTGTGCTCAACACTGGAATTGTGAATCAGAGAATATTAAACAGGATAAATTAGGTGTGCCTAATTTAACCACAGCCAGATTCAGATTTACAGCAAGCATGAACCTAGATATTTAAATCATGTAAGGGTTAGGGTTAGGTTTCAGCTTGTGAGTTTGCCTGTCCCCCACACACACTGACCTCCACTGTCCCTCCATGCCAATTGGCTTAAAATCAAGGCCTCTGCACCTGCTTTCACGATAAATCTCTAACCTTCATTTAAAAAATTACAGTAAAAAAAATCACCCATTAATCTCAGGGGAGGTGATGTACAAGTCCCGCGTATTTCGGGGTATACATTCTCTCAGGTAGAATTAATACGAAGAATAGTTCAGCTGAAACTGCAGTTCGGAACTAGTCATAAACGATTAATAAAAACATTGGTGTGTGGCAAGGAATGTAGTTTTGACCTTTTTTTATGTTTGTAAGCTAACAAGAAGGTTCACTGATGCTTTTAAATGGGCACCCGCTTGTGTGTATCTTTAAACAGTAAAACAGGCCAATGAAAAGAAAGTAACAGTGATCTGAGGCATCCAATTCCCAAGACCATTTCTGGCTCAAGTTTACTGTGCTATGTGATATTATGACATTGACAGAGTCCAGATGGCTTCATGTTTCCCAACTGCTCCCAATACAACCCAGGCCACGCATGGGCTCAAATATCACCTTTACTGCAGAAGTGAAAGGGGGAGAAATAGTTCCAAACAAGATGGCAGTGCATCCATCAGTGTCTCATTAACTAGTTAACAGTGGCTCTCCTGGGAGAAATGTTCCAAGTTAATCTGTGCAAGCAATCTTGTGCATATTGAAGTCAAAATTTTAAAATGCGCTGGGGACGGTGGATGGTAGAGTGAGACCTGGGGTCAGCTGATTTGCAGTTAAACTCTAAGTTCATCTTAATTATACCTCTCTACTTGTATCTTTTTTTAGCCACCTCAAGAAATAAAACAAAATGCAGGGTATCATTCACACATCAGTTTGCATAACAATGCATTCCAATCATTGGCTGTTATAGTGTAATGATTAGCAACCAGGGCCAGGATATTTTGGATTTCTGAGGGGTGGTGGAGTTGGTGGGGGGTGGGGGGGGGGTGGTTAGGGGCAGCAGTTAGGGGCGGTTCCCATCCAAAGAGTCCCCACCGACTCTGCCTGCCCTGCAGCTATTTCATGCTCGAGCGAGCATCACTTGTCTGTAGGCAGGACTTCTGCCCCTCACTCAGGAGGAAGTCCCGCCTTAGAGAGCAGCCAGCCAACCTGATTGTCTGGAAGCTCTCTAGCCCCTGCAGTGACAGATGCTGCAGTGCACAGAAGGGGGACTTCATGAAGACGATGGGGCCTAAGTCCCTTGACTGGGTGGGAAGGTAAGTTTTGGGGGTCTCGGGTTGGGGAGGGTAGGCAAGATCTCAGGCGGGTGGAAAGTGAATTATTGTGGTGGCTGGTGAGAGGCCAGGAGGAGTGGGGAGGGCAGGGTGGTCCAGCAGCTGCTGGACCTTAAAGTGTGGGGTGCCTGAGGTTAGAAGGGGGATTGTGAAAGGGGCTTCTCCCCACTTCCTGCCCACTTCCTAAACCCGATCATTTTCGGGCTTCCCTCAAGCCAGCTCTATCCTCTCACCAGCCTAAAAATTGAGGCTGGGGTGGGGGGGGGTGGGGGAAGTAGCAAGGCCACTTAAGGGCCTCAAATGGGGCATAAAATTGCTGAGAAGTCTGGGTGGGTGGGAACCCAGCGAGAAGCCCATTCAACGTCTTTCACATTCCATCCCCCAACCCCTCGCCAGCAGGTGAGCATGAAATTGAGGCCCAGACGATCAAACCTCACCTTTGGTAATTGTGAAATCAGGTTTGATGAACCTGGCATTATTGTAAAAGCCCTTTGCCCTGACCGGGGCTTGCTTACATGTGATTTCAGCCGAGAAATGTGCTTGACTCTTAATGCCCTTTGAAATGTCCCCCTCTCTACAGCCCAACCAGTCTAACAGCACATCCTCAAGGCAGCCAGGAATGGGCAGTAAATGCTGCCTTACTCAAAACTAGGAATAAATAATGAAGAATCGTGGAGCGGAACTGAATTTCTTTAGGAACGATAGAAAGGAAGACTTGCATTTTTGTAGAGTCTTTCATGACCTCAAGATACCCCAAAAGCTTTACAGCCTATGAAAGACTTTTGAAATGTCATTAGTGCTGTAATGTAGGGAGCATCCCAAAACCAAAAATATAACTCGATCATCTGTTTTAGTGATGGCCAGGGCACCAGGGATAATTCCCCCTGAGCTTCTTTGAAATAGTGCCATGGGATCTTTTACACCCTCTTTAGATAGCAGATTAACATCTCATTGGAAAGACGGTACTGCACTGGAGTGTCAGCTTAGAATTTTGTGCTCAAGTCTCTGGAGTGAGACAACCGCTGGCTCTCTGGAAGAGCAACACATTTACTCCTACTCCCCAGCCTTTTCTCAAAGCCCTGTAAGTTTTCTCATTTCAGATAATTATGCACTTCTCTTTTGAAAGCCTTGATGGAACCTGCCGCCACCACAATCTCAGGCCGTGTATTCCAGATCATAACCACGTGTCGTGCAAAAACACCTATTGTCATGTTGCCATTGTTTTTTTTTGTCAACCACCTGAAATTGATGCCCTCTGGTTCTCGACCCTACTGCAAACAGGAACATAGGGGCAGGAGTAGGCCATTTGGCCCTTCGAGCCAGCTCCACCAATGAGGTCATGGCTGATCTGGGCGTGGTCTCAGCTTCACTTTCCTGTTTCCCCTCTCAAAACTCTTGACATCTCTGCCTGACAAAAATCTGTCTAACTCATCCTTAAATAAATTCAAAGTCCAGCCTCCAATACTTCCTGGGGAAGAGAATTTCACACACCAATGACCATTTGGAAGAAAAGGTTTCTCCTCATCTCCATCTTAAAAAGAAGATGTCTTCTTTTTAAACTATGCCCCCAATTTCAGTCTTCCCCACAAGAGGAAACACCCTCCCGGTATCCACCCTATCAAGTCCTCTCAGGATCTTAAAAGGTTCAATAAGATCGCCTCTCATTCTGCTAAACTCCAATAGGTGTAGGCCTAACCTGTCCAATTCTGCCCAGGCACCTCCTGATTTTGAAAACCTCATGATGGTAGTGGAATATCTGAAGGAACCTATAAGGCGATGTGGGTGCAGTTAATATGGTTGAGGACTGGGTGTAAAGTCTGTAATCAATGCAATTACTAGAGACGTATCTTGCTGCTTCTGGCTGTCCTTGAAAGAAAGACTTACATTTATATAGCAACTTTCACAACCACAGGGCATCCCAAAGTGCTTTACAGCCAATGAAGTAATTTTGAAGTATAGTCCTGTTGTACTGTCAGAAACATGGCAGCCAATGTGTTAAAAAACAAACTCCCGCAAACAACAGTGCGATAATGACCAGAGGTTAATATTGCCCAGTACACCAGGGATAACTTCTTTGAAATAGTTCTATGGCATCTTTTATGTTCATCTGGAAAGGCCAATAAGGCCACAGTTTAATTTCTCATTTGAAAGACTGGGTCTCGAACAGTGCAGCACACCCTCAGTAGTGTACTGGAATATCAGCCTAGATTTTTGTGTTCAAGTCCTGGAGTGGAACTTAAACCCACAATTTTTCGACTCATAGGTGAAAATGCTATCAACTGAGCCACTACAGGGTAAGGGCGAAAGTGTTTTCTCTAGAAAATAATGACATCTGCTGAACTGCAGACTGACTGATGTTGCTGGTATCCCCTGTGCCAGCCTGGAAGGAGCTGAAGTCAAAGAAATTGATGGCTTAATTGCCACAAGCAATTCTGTGTGAGTTGTAGTTGGTAGGAGGTACTCTGGCTGGACTCCCATCTTCCGCCCTTCATAAACTTGAGGCTGTCCAAAATTTGGCTGTCCAGATCCTAACTTGCACCAAGTCCACTTCACCCATAAAGCCTTTGATCGCTGACCTACGTTTACTCCCGGGGATAAGGAGACATTAGGGCAGAAGACCAAGAGCTTGATCAAAGAGGTAAGTTTTAAGCAGTGTAGAGAATTGGAGGGGTTCAGGAAGGGCACTCTAGAGCTTAGACAACTAAAGGTATGACTAGCAATGGTGGAACGATTAAAATGGGGGGGTACTCAGTGAGCTCACTTAGCTATCCTTTTACTTTTTAAACGTATGTGAGAGATATTGCATTCCCTTTTAGGTTACCTGCTAAGTTATTCTCGTACTCTCTCTTTGGCCTTCTTATATGGTTTTTCAATTTCCTCTTGAACATTCTGAATTCTGAATGGTTAATATGAAAACAAATCACTTCATCTGAGTTCAGCTGCACTCAGCACTGTCCCAACACACAGACCTCGTGGCCAACTCATATAGTGCAGGAACAGTAAACAGCTTCAATTAGCTTTATTAATAAGTGTGGTCAGTGCCTTGTGTGTAATTATAAAGGGTAAAATTGCCTGGAAGCCTCTAAGAGGAAAATTAAATCTTAGTAGCAATGTCATCCAAAGCCAATGATTTACTGCCTTGTGTCTCAGTGCCAGTATCCACTGTTTATTATTTATTAGGTTTTGTTGTTGCCTTGCTTGTTGACTCTCCCTGTGTTTATTGTTGCTTAAGAACAGGAGGTCCATAGTTTAGTCAATGTCACCTCGTGGAATGGTTTCGACCACCTGACAGTTAGAGGAAAAAGACATATTTTTCTCTTATTTGAGCTTTTTCTCTAGTTTTCTGTCTCTCCCAGGTTTTTATATGGCTGTGGAGGTGGGTGAAGTGAGGGGAGGGAAGAAGTGTTTCGGTATGATGCTCTGGTCATCATGGCGTGAGGCAGGTTTGATAGGCCAGCTGGCCTTTTCCGGCCAGTCAATTTGTGTTTGTACAGACTGATTCACTTGAAATTCTGATCTTCAGATGATGCAAAATGAGTAACATTAGTTAGGTTTACTAAAGGTTTATTTTGAACAGCAGCCCACATATTTCATTCCCTAACATACCTGAGTCTAGGTCTGGATGAGAATGCACACGCTCACTGGCACTACTGAGGGGAGGGGGATAAATGCCTTCACCTTTAATGATTCACAGCAAGTTCAGAGCATTTCATTACTGTGTTGACCTTTCTGCCCCATCGAATAGAAAATTGCAGAGAACAGAAATTCTCAGACAAAGCAGTACAGGATAACATTTTTTTGTGGATCTGTACAATATATCAACTGACTACAGTCAGCAAGCATAGTGAAAGCACTATGCACATATACAGCTATAGAAAAATTGAGATGGGGAATCACGTGGGACCGGTCTTTTTATATTTGTATTTGTTGATCTCCCATGGTGTGCCACATGGGAGAGTCAAGACCTTGAGCAGCATTTTGTAGTCAAATTGATTAGAGGTGGGGGGGCGGGGATAATTGATTAGAGGTGGGGGGAACATTTGAGGACTCTGGGGGTATACTCGATGGAGTTTAGAAGGATGAGGGGAGATCTGATTGAAACTTACAGAATACTGAAAGGCCTGGATAGAGTGGACGTGGGGAAGATGCTTCCATTAGTAGGAGAGACTAGGACCCGAGGGCACAGCCTCAGACTAAAGGGAGGACCTTTTAGAACAGAGATGAGGAGAAACTTCTTTAGCTAGAGAGTGGTGAATCTATGGAATTCATTGCCACAGAATGTGTGGAGGCCAGGTCATTGAGTGTATTTAAGACCGAGATAGATAGGTTCTTGATTGGTAAGGGGGTCAAAGGTTACGGGGAGAAGGCGGGAGAATGGGGTTGAGAAACTTATCAGCCATGATTGAATGGCGGAGCAGAATCGATGGGCCGAATGGCCTAATTTCTGCTCCTATGTCTTATGGTCTTATGACCAATCATCAACATGCTCCCCTAAATTGCACCTGTTGAAAGGGCCACCAGCCCCTGAATTTTCAGCCTAAAACCTAAAGGAGCTACGAGTAAACTATTGTATCTCTGTGCTTCGTTCCTTCAACAGGTCTCTCCAATTGCAAGAAAGGGATTGGCATTTGCCTTCCCCTGACGCCAGCCTGAAACAGTCAATCATTGATGGCAGTTCACCTCATCAGCATTTTGTCAGCCCAGATCTCACAGCTTCAGCAGTGGTTTACTGAGATGCTTATGCTTTCAGACTTCTGATCTCAATATGTGCAAAAATACAGACTCCTTTCCAAAGAAATGTTAAACCTTGTTTAGCCCATTGCTGTCTTCCTGATTATTCTTTTCACCCTGCATGCATATGTGAGTCATAACTAATTGACTCTTCTAGTGCTCTCCTGGACTGCCTCCCAACTTGCACCCTCTGTAAACTTGAGTGCATCCAAAACCCTGCTTCCAATATCTTAACTGGCACTAAGTCCTGTTCCCCTACCACTCCTGTGTTTGTTGACCTACATGGGTCCTAGTCTGGCAACCTCTTGTTTTCAAATTCAAACTGTTTTAAAATGACCTTGTCCCTCTCTATCTCTATAATGTCCTCCAGTGCTACAACCATCCAAGATCTCTGCACTCCTCCAATCCTGGCCACTTTCATTTCTCCATCTTTAGTAAGCATGCCTTCAGTTGCTAAGTCTCTAAACTCTAGAATTACCTCCCTAAACCTCTCCACCATTCTTTGCTCCTTAAAGACCCTCCTTAAAACCTACCTCTCTGAACAATATTTAACCAGTCCTAATATCTCCTTTTGTAGTCTATTGGTAGTATAGGATTTGAGTATTGCTATAAAAAGAAATATGCCAAAGTTTTTCGTCTTGCACGGAGCAGGGCACTTCACAAGAGCACCAATCTAAGGAGAAAACAACAACATATACTGTATGTGCAAATGCTAAATAATCCCCAGTGTGTTAAAAATTACACTGACAACCAATTTAAGATTGTCAGTTGGACTCACAGTGTGGCGCATTTGTGTGTAATGGAAGCTACGTATATTAATATGCAGGGCCCTGTTCTTTGCAGACAGAAAAAACATGTGCATACATTTTGCCTGTTTCAGCTAAACAAAATAAGTGACAGCCATTCGCTGACTCATTCCTCAGGGCACTGCTTTGGCCAATCAGGGTCAAGCTGCCTGGTTCAAATTCAAACAATGCTTGCCAGTTAACTATCAGTCACCATCACTGGTGCATTCTCCATGGCAATGCCACTTGCCAACCAATCAGCACTCTCTTCACATTCAGTATATATTGATGTTTTCCCCTTTTATTGGTATTCTTGTGAAGTATCCTGATGAGTGCAAGAGGAAAAGCTTTGACATGTCTATTTTTTCAGAAATATCTTCTTTTGTGGTTGATGTCATATTTTGTTTGATAATATTCCTGTCAAACACCTTGGGATGTTAAAGGTGCTGCATAAATGCAATGTATTAACTCATCTTGATATCTTTGCATTCAATGTTTTCTACGTGATTGTCACTATTTCCTGGGGTCTAATTTTTTCTTGAGGCATTGTTACCACGTTTGTGTATAATTTTTATGCTATTTTAACACAGACTTGATTTTCAACAGTCTAATGAACGCATTACAATATTGTAGAGAGAAGTCTTTTGTGGCCTTGTTAATTGATGTGCCAGCCTGTGAAATTAAACCGTTGTGAGTCTACCTCATCATTCACAGTCCATAATTAGCAATTGCTTCTGCTTTGCAATTCTCCCAGGATGTTTTAGCTTCTAATTCAGTAAATATCTCATTGCTTTTTCCAATCAACTATTTTAGCCCCTAGGCAATATATTTCAGCCCAGTATTGTTTGAAATTAGAGCAATAGCTTTTTACAACTTTAAAAATCAGAATGCCCTTCAAGGAAGGGAATCTGCCTTCCTTACCCAGTCTGGCCTACATGTGACTCCAGGCCCACAGCAATCTGGTTGACTCTTTTTAAAAAAAAAGTCCTCTAAACAAGGGCAATTAGGGATGGTCGATAAATGCTGCCCCAGCCAGCGACACCTACATCCCATGGATGAATGAAAAAACTAAAAAAAAGTCATAAAATGCATTTGTAGCTTTTTGTTTTGAAAAAAACTGATGCTGTCCCATTTTTAAAATAATTTTTCTCCTAGTTTTACAGGTTCCTGTCTCCCGGCACTTTTTACTATTCCTTGACTGAATGGTCAGGTAGCTAATCTGCACAAAGGCCCTGCCAATGCCACTCTTAAACCAGCCACTAGATGGTTTGCAAGAGATTCCTGGATGACTCTGGGGGCTTTGGGGACCCCTGAAGACTGCAGAACACCATACTTGACAACCTTCTGGTGAAATCGTGGCGGTATGTTAGGCTTGCCAACTCTGGGGCTAGTCCTGGGGTTTCATCACGTGACTTCCTGCCTCCAAACACTCCACCCCTCCCAAGTGTCCAGCCTTTGGTTGGCCAGTATGCCCACCAATTGGGAAACAAACATTATCTGATTGGACAATTCTTGATTGTCAGTCAAACAGCCTTCCCCCTCCACCTATCCCCAATATTTTTGTAAGTAATAAGCTAAATGCCCTGGTGATTTTTCTTCCTAGTTGCTGGCAGCAATGCTGTTCTCACTGAGCACTTTATCAATTTTAACAATATTGGTGATAGTAAAATCGGCTGTTTGACTGACATTCAATTGGATGAGTCTTGACTGACAAGGAACCTGCCACTTTATACTTGGTATGGGAGGGCGGTATGTCACAAGAATGGGTGTGTTGGGTGACCAATGGCTGGAGTTTATGGCTGTGGTGTTCGAATTTGAGAGATTGTGATAAAACCTCCAAGATACCCTTATCTTCCTATAGAAACGTAAGGAATTGGGAGAAGGCATGGGCTACTCGGCCCCTTGAGCCTGCTCCAGCATTCAATAAGATCACGACTGATCTGATTGTGGCTTTAAAATTTCACTTTCCTGCCTGATTCCCATAATCCTTGACTCCCTTTTGACCAAAAATCTATTTAACTCAGTCTTGAATATATTCAATGGCTCTGCCTTCACTGCTTGCTGGAGAACAGAATTCCAAAAACGAATTACCCTCTGAGAGAAGAAATTCTTCCTCTTCGCTGTCTCAAATGGGAGATCCTTTATTTTGAAACTGTGGCCCCTAGCCTTAGACTCCCCCACGAGAGGAAACATCTTCAGCATCCACCCCGTCAAGCTCCCTCAGAATCTTATATGTTTCAATAAGATCACCCCTCATTCTTCTAAACTCCAATGAGCATAGACCCAACCTTTCCTTATAAGACAAACCCCTCATCCCAGGGATCAGCCCCATGTCAATTGACCCTTTGGGGGTCATTTAACCATTAAATCCAGCAGCCTTTATTCCCATCTGCAATCTTTTTAGAAAAAAAATATAAAAGTCAGGCAAACATACAGGGGGGACGTGAGGAAGAACTTTTTTGCATAGCGAGTGGTAATTCTCCGCCTGTGAGGGTGGTGGAGGTGGAGATGATCAATGCTTTTAAGAGGAAATTGGTTGGGTACTTGAAGAAGACAAACTCATAGGGCTTGAGAGCAGGGAATAGGACTGACTGGATTATAATACAGAGAGTACTCAATGGGCCAAATGGCCTCCTTCTGTGTTATAATGACTATGTTTAAAGGAAAGCTAATAGAAAACAGAGCTTTTATGTTAATGAACCAATCATTTGTCTCCCTGTTTGTTCGTATCAGTGTCCAGGTAACCAGGGACATAGGAATGCAGAGGCAGGAATGGGCCATTTAGCTCCTTGAGCCCATTTATCATTCCGTCCTGGAGGACTGGTAATTCTGAGTTCATGGTTGATTTTTTTAATTTCAGGACACTCCAGGCCAATCCTTGAGGGGTGGTAACTCTATCATTACCACACTGAAGTGTCAGCCTAGATCATCGCGTAACCCAGTCCAGGGGTAGCAGAAAGGCGCTTAGAAAGACTTATGCGATTTAAAAAATAATCATCAGTCCATACCTCACAGGAGTGGCATGAGCAAAAATTTACTTGTGTAGAATAAGCTGCAGTAATGCGATTAGTTTTTGACTAAAGTTCTTTTTTTCTGGGGATTAACATTCGATGTAAAACAGAATAAAAACAGAAGAGCACGGTTTCTAATTTCAGACAGTAAGATCGGGTAAGATCCTGAGGACATGCTGACACCAACACTCAGAAAATTAAGGCTCAGGTCTTAACACATCATAAAGTTCTTTGGATAATTGGAAAAAACATTCAATAAGTAGAAATATGATAGCGCTTATCCCTTCAAAGCCAGTGCTTAATTTAGGCATGAGGAGGGTGATTGAAATCTTCAGGCCCAGTTCATGAACTCTAATTTCTCAGTTTAAGGAGGAAACCTCAGGAGCGACCCTTTTCCTGTACAGATTCCGTTTTACTGATTGTTCCTGATAGCTGATTTATTTCTCTTTAATACCAGCCCAGTTTGCTTAAAGTGGCTTCAGTTCAACTTGTGTTGTTTGCTTTCTGCAGCAATTGTAAATTAAACCATTTCTTACTGGTATGGGGATCATGTGACTGTACACAGGAATCAGCCCTAAGCGTGGAGAATCTTAGGGGTGGAGCTTTTTAGCCTTGGTCACGTAGCTTCACCTGTAGTCTGTAAATAAAATTTATTGATTCTTACAAAAAGCCCTCCTGCACTCCAAGTTTGTTACACTTTCCATATTTTTTTTCATCGCTTTCTAAGTGCTTACATTTTCTTTCAGTTCTGACATTCGTTCCCCCGTCTCTGTGTGATTCCGAAATCCTGATTAAATACTGTTCTGATCATTACTCACATCATTAAGAAATGAAGAGGAATTGCAGAAAATATCTTTGCTTTTATGAACACATCCAACAGATGTTGTGGGTGAAGGAGCTCAAGAAATGATTGCAGATTATGGATAGGCTATGGAAATCTGACTGTACTAATGACTCATAATTATAGTTGGCGTACTTGAAAATGACCTGCTTCTTCCTGTGTTGGTGAATGAAAAATAGAAAAAAAATCAGACTGTGGTGGCAAGGGGACATTTTTAGAACAAATGTATTTCTGAGATTATTGGAGCAGTTACATGCAGTGGACAGGGATATAAGATGTCACTGAAATAAAAATCAATCCATGACTCCCCGTCTTAACTCCCCTTCCCATTGCCACTCCAATCTCTCACAATTCTAACCGTACCCAATGCAAGCATCAGCTTCAGTAAGGGAGATTTCCTGGCTCCAAGAGGCCAGTAGGAATCATTGTCTGTTAGCCTCCTTGGAACATTTTTAACCATGTTAAATATGCCATATAAATGCAAGCTGCCGTTGTTTTTGTAATACATATCAATAATTCAAAAGCATGGAGCTAATGATTTTCTGGTCACTGATTTAGAGCTTCACATGCCCCACTTGACTGACTTTCCAATATGTGCCCTAGGCCCACAAGGGGTACAGTTTCTGCCTTTGGGTGTGATTGGTGATCCAGGTGCAAATTGCACTGAAATGTACACTGGGTTTGCAAAGTATTATTTTTCTATTTCCATTCCAGAGCACCATTCTCCTTCCTTCTTGCCATGTCCCCACATTAAACCTCTCTATTTAGCAGTGAACAGGAAACCTGCAGGAAAGAAGTGTCGTTCTGGGTTAAATGTGCAGCTAGGGTCCAATGATGTCATTGGGCCCCAATTGTTTATCCATGGGATGTGAGCATCGCAGGCTAGGCCAGCATCTATTGCCCATCCCCAGTGACCCTCAAAGGGCATTTAAGAGTCAACCACATTGCTGTGGGTCTGGGGTCACATGTAGGTCAGACCAGGTAAAGACATTAGTGAACTAGATGGGTTTTTATGACAATGGTTTTATGATCGTCATCGGACTTTTAATTCCATATTTTTATTGAGCTCAAAATTCACCATCTGCTGTGGTGGGATTTGAACCCAAGTCCCCAAAGCATTACCCTGGGTCTCTGGAATACTCATCTAGTGATAATACCACTATGCCACCACCTCAGGCTGAGTCTGACAATATCCAGTGTCGGCTCCCCGGTCAGGTCAGAACCTTATGGTGGAGGGAAGGTCATTGATGAAGCAGCTGAACATGGTTGGGCCTAAAGCATTGCCTTGAGGAACTCCTGCAGTGATGCCCTGGGACTGAGCTGATTGGCCACCAACAACCACAACCATTTCCTTTGTGCCAGGTATGACTCCAACCAATGGAAAGTTCTCTCACTGATTTCAATTGCAGCACCCCCCAAATCTGTGACCTCCATTACCTAGAAGACAAGGGCAGCAAGCTTATGGGAACACACCTCCAAGTTCTCTTCCAAGTCATCCATGATCCTGACTTAGTGATACATAGGCCAGAATATTATGTTCATCCGGCGGGCGCGTGTCTGACCAGAACGAGCGTAAAATGATGCCCGATGACGTCGGGCGAGTGTCCCAATGTCAACGCACACTGGTGCGATATTTCAGTCAGCGGGGGCACGCGGGAGTCGGCAGCCCGCTCTCTGACAATTACCAGGCCTATTAAGGCCACTAAAGACCTAATTGAATTAAATTTTTCGCTGCCCGTCCAATCTTACGGCTGGCGGGCAGGCGAAAAGGCCCAGTGGCCTTAGGATCTTTTTGCGAAACCTCATCCATGGTCGGGATGAGGTTTCAACCCGTCGTTAAAAAAAAAATTTGCAAACTAATTTCTAACGTGTCCCTGCTCATGTGACAGAGTCGTGTGAGGGGGACGTGTTGTTAACATTTAAAAAATCTTTCTTTTAAGTTTTCATAAACCCTCATCTTCCTGAGGCAGCTCTGTACCTCAGGGAGCTTTTCCAGTGCACCCCTGTGCACAAATGCGAAGTTGTGCGCTCGGCCTCCTCCCCTCACCACACTGGCAGCGCTGAGCGCTGCAGCGCGCGTTTCACGCTGGGCGGGCTGTAATTGGCCGGTCCCACTTGCACCCGCCATTCCCGCCCAATGAGGGCAAAGATTTCTGCCCGTTGTCTTTCCTTCATTGCCACTCAGTCGAAACCCTGGAACTCCCTGCCTATTATGTGAGCACCTTCACTGAACAAATTGCAGCATTTCCAATCCCAGCACCACATCCAGAAGCAAGCTAAGTGCTGACGTTGGCAACTGCAAAATAGCTCAGCAAAACTTTAAAGGGCCGGGGTTTGTCGGTCCCGCTCGCAGCAGAAGCCTTCGTCGGCGGGACCAGGAAATCTGGAGAGCAGCAAAAAGTCATGCCACAATCCCGCCCAAAATATCTGAAATTAAAAAAAAATCAGAAAATACTGGAAATATTCAGCAGGTCAGGCAGCATCTGTGCTGAGAGAGAAAGACAGGGCTAACATGTAAGGTCTGTGACCTTTCATCAGCACTGGGAAAGTGACAATTTTAAGGCAGGGAAACACAGGGAGAGGAGGAACAGATTGGAAGGGAAGTTTGGTTGTCGGGTGGAAGGCAGGGGAGATTATATAGCAAAAGCGATGGTGGTGCAAGGCAAAGGGGGATGATAATAGGACAATAAAGAAACAAAAGATGTATCTTGACCTGCTGAAATTGAAAATAGCAGAATCGTTAACAGCAACTGCTGTCTGAGAATACACTGGGAATATCGGTCATGCTCTGAAATTGTTGAACTGAAAAGTTGAGTCCAAGAGGCTGCAAAGTGCCAAATCCAAAACTGAGATGCTGCTTCTCAAGCTGTCGTTGAGCTTCATTCGAGCAATCTCGGAGGCCGAGAGCAGAGGGGTCAGGCTGGCAGAGGGGCAAAGTGTTAAAATGGCAAGTGTTCTGGAAGATCAGGCTCACATTTGCAGATTGAACAAGGCTGCTCTGTAAAGAAACCACCCAATCTGCATTTGGTCTTGGCAATGTAGAGGAGACAGCGGTGTGAGCATTGAATGCAGAACCACTGTTTCACTTGGAAGGATTGTTCAAAGTGAGCCATATCTATCTCTTTAAATCTACTTAGGCCTTTTCTCCAGTATCCAGCATCCTGCCATCCACTTTATGCAGGTTTGTTTGGCACCTGGTGAAAAAGGAGACCACTAGCACAGAAAGCGTCATCAGTTCACTCTGGCATTGCACCAATGTGCCTGCTCAAAAATGATGGTGGAGCATTGGGAGGGTATTAAATTAAAGTGTGGATGCAATATGAAAATTAGTTGGCGTTCAATGTAAAAATCTGTAATATTTCATAGGGCCTGTTTACAAAATCTGGCAACATTCATGCAAGATTTTAGTATTTAACTTCAAATTCTCTTCACAGGCAGCTTTGAATGTGGGAAGACATGAGGACATGAACTTATCGGAATTAGTTTTATAACCTGCTCAGCCACAAGTATAAATTCAATAGACAAGCATTAAAAATATTCTTGTGGAGCTGTGCCAGGCTCCAGCTTTCGTTCTTACAGAGTGGCTCACTGTGATTTCAGCAAACAACCTGTGCACTGTGAATGCATTGCAGCTATTAACTTACATTTAGGTTTTCAGAGATAAGACAAAGTAACAGTAACAACATCTTGCAAGACCCACAAAGTGTTCCCAGAACAAATATTATGGGCTAAAAACTTGAAAGCCCCTGAAAACTGGTGTGGGACTGCAACATGCGATTAACCCGTGCCTGCTCAACGTAGTGCAGACAGCACACAAATTTTGTGTTGCCTGCTAGATATGTGATGTGCATCCCGGTGCTGAACGCTCTCTTGAGTGGCTGCCACCTCAGCGGGGAACGCAAATTTATTCAGGGTTAATGTAGCACGATGGGTTAATAGTTATGGTCGTGAGACAGTGATGTATATCATGATGTCACAATGACATCAGTAGTCATGTGCTATAGGCTCTGTGGAACAGACAAAATAGTGATGTGCCTACTGAGTGTAGGTAAAGTAGTTTTGAAGTAACCTACCTGAGTCAGACCCGAATTACTCATGGTTAGAGGGCCCAGCATAGATTGGGCCATGATACAAACCACAAAGTAACATTGGTGGTGACACTAGTCTAACAAAGAATTGATGCCATCAACAGAACACCCAGGGTGAGAAAGTGGAAGAAGACTGATTCAGAGCAAGAATCTGAAGACTTTTCCTGTTGAGAGGTACCATAAGCATCAGTTGTGATGTTGGCACCAGTCATAGAGTCATAGAATCATAGAGGTCTACAGCACAGAAAAAGGCTCTTCGGCCCATCAAGTCTGCGCTGGTCAAACATGTACCTAACTATTCTAATCCCATTTTCCAGCACTAGGCCCATAGCCTTGTATATCATGGCATCACAAGTGCACAACCTAATACTTCTTAAATGTTATGAGGGTTTCTGCCTCTACCACCCTTTCAGGCATATCGTTCCAGATCCCCACCACCCTCTGGATGAAAAGAAATCTTCCTTATGTCCCCTCTAAACCTCCTGCCCCTTACCTTAAATCTATGCCCCCGGTTATTGATCCCTCCACCAAGGGGAAAAGTTCCTTCCTGTCTACCCCATCTATGCCCCTCATAATTTTATGCACCTCAATCATGTCCCCCTCAATCTCCTCTGTTCCAGGGAAAATAAGCCCAGTCTATCCAATCTCTCCTCATAACTAAAACTCTCCAGCCAAGGCAACATCCTGGAAAATCTCCTCCATACTCTCTCTAGTGCAATCACATCCTTCCTATAATGTGAATTCCAGAACTGCACGCAATACTCTAGCTGTGGCCTAACCAGCGTTTTATACAGTTCCAGCTCTTATATTCTATGCCTTGGCTAATAAAGGCAAGTATACCATATGCCTTCTTAACCACCTTATCTACCTGTCCTGCTGCCTTAAGGGATCGATGGACATGCACACCAAAGTCCCTCTGATCCTTGGTACTTCCCAGGGTCCTATCATTCATCGTGTATTCCTGTACCTTGTTTGTCCTGCCCAAGTGCATCACCTCACACTTATCTGGATTAAATTCCATTTGCCACTGATCAGCCCACCTATATCCTGCTATAATCTAAGGCTACCCTCCCCACTATTTACCACCCCACCAATTTTGGTGTCATCCGCGAACTTACTGATCAACCCTCCTACATTCGAGTCTAAATCGTTTATATATACCACAAACTGCAAGGGGCCCAACACTGATCCCTGTGGAACCCCACTGGACACAGGCACCCAGTCACAAAAACACCCCTCGACCATCACTCTCTGCTTCCTGCCATTCAGCCAATTCTGGATCCAATTTACCAAATTGCCTTGGATTCCATGGGCTTTTACCTTCGTTATCAGTCTCCCATGCAGGAGCTTACCAAAAGCCTTGGTGAAGTTCAAGTAGACTACCTCACCTTCACATCTAGTCACCTCTTCAAAAAATTCAATCAAATTGGTCAGACATGACCTCCCCTTAACAAAACCATGCTGACTGTTCTTGATTAATCCCTGCCTCTCCAAGTGTATATTAATTCTGTCCCTCAGAATTGCTTCCAATACTTTCTCCACCACTGAGGTTAGACTGATTGGCCTGTAGTTACCTGGTTTATCCCTTCCTCCCTTCTTGAATAACAGTACCACATTAGCTGTCCTCCAGTCCTCTGGCACCTCACCTGTGGCCAGAGAAGTATTGAAAATTATTGCCAGTGCCACTGCTCTCTCCTCCCTTGCCTCTCTCAACAGCCTGGGATACATTTCATCCAGGCCTGGAGATTTCTCTGCTTTTAAGCCTGCCAGACCACTTCGAACCTCCTCCTTTTCTATGCTAATTTCTTTAATTATATCACAGTCCTTCTGCAGTCGAGCAGGCACTGCCCATTCTATGGCTGTTTAGGAACCTCGAGGGTCCTCAGAGAGGCCAGCATTGGGAGTTGTGGAGAAAAAACTTCCTAAGGCATCAAGCAGCATTGGGTTTGCATTCCAAAGAGCAGAGCACCAGGTTAGCTAATTTCTCTATGTCGTAGGGCCTGTTGCTGATGATGTCCTCTTGAGACAGGAGGGTAGAAGAGACTTCCACAGAACTCCACAATTGAGCAAATGTGATTCAGTCAGAGACCCTAGAGGCCAGGGGCATTGATCAAATGATTTCTCACTGACCTGTATAGGTTAGCCAGTTTTTGTGGGAATGGTGCATTGAAAGATGAACTTATTCGCAACTGCATTGTCATCCGAACCCGCGACAAAAAGCTGTCAGGTTTTTTACAGAAAAATGAATGTCTGACACTCAATCAAGTGGTTCAAAACTCTAGTCTGCTCAAACTTAGGGAGAGAAATCAGCCTATAAATTGCCGAGACACCAAGGCTTCAGATGAGTCCACTAGTCAGATAGGCCCAAAAGCGGCAGCCCCACCCACTCAGAAACCCTCCAAAATGGGCAAAAAGCGGGCAGTTTGGCTCTATAAATGCACGTCCAAAATGGCCATGCAAACTCAGACTCCTGCCACGGCTGCAGATACCAGAGATCAACGAGGCCTTGAAGATCTCACAGCGGTCCAGCAATCTGTGCTCCAACATATTACTAGGATTGCTGAAGCTCGACCCAGGGGTGTGACAGTGCACTCACTCCTCTGTGGAGCATGAACTTACTGTCCTCGCTCAGAATGACAGTATTTGTCCTCCCACCACTGTCACTTCACCAGCTTCCTCTCTGTTGCGTGTCAGCCAGTCAGCACAGCTTCTGTCCACACTGAAGTGATCTGCTGCCCAGCCGTCTAGGCTCAGAACTGATCAGAATCAATTTGCAAGGTCATCTGCAGCCCCCTTCACTGAATATCTGCAACCTTTCTCCACGCTGCAGGCACAGGGGTAGCACTGCATGGGAGCATTAGAACAGGCAAGGGCAACCACAAGACAGGAACTAATCTTGTGCATGTGGGCAATTAATTGAGTTTTGTATGGAGCTGGATGCATTGTTGGATAAAGTTGGTTTGTAATGGTTTTTTTGTTGTGGCTTTTATCTCAGGATTTTAGTCAAGGGGACCCCGTGATAATCGATTACAGAAGGGCGACGTGTCGGACTGTCGTAGAATCGAGATCTGAGGTGATATTCATGGGAATCAGAGTCAAATGAGGTACTCATGATCAGCTTGGTAGGAATGTGGATGTGCCAGCTGCCTCTTCCCACCCTCCTCCTTTTCTTCCTCCTCCTCCTGAGATGGTCACCGACTGGAGAAGGCTGTGGCCTCATAAAGGCCAGCTTGTGGAGGATACAGCGTGCCACCATGTATCGGGACACCCGCTCTGGAAAGTGCTGGAGGACTTCTCCTGAGCGATCAGCATTTGGTGAATGATGTTTATCATGGCACATGCTGGCCCCATGTAGTTAGGTTGTGAATTCATGAACCAAGTTTAGAGCAGACAGCCCTTGTCACCCAGTAACCATCCTCTGATTTAACGTGCAGGCTGAAATATTGACGGAACAGAAGATTGGAGCAAGGTGAAAGCATCATCACTGCTGCCAGGATAATGGAAAGCCACCAACATAATGTGCTGAGCATGGTCGCACACCAACTGCATATTCAGCGAGTGGTAACTTTTACGGTTGTGGTGCTTCTCAGTATTTAGATGCGGTGCCTGCTAGACCACGTGGTGCAGTTGACGGCACGCTGTCCCGTTGCTAGACCCGCTATCTGGGCAATGCCACATGCACTCTCCACCTGTTTCTCTCCATTCCTGGCAATAAGAGCGGGCAAGCCCCCCACCACCGTCCCTCCCCATTGCCTATTTCAATTTCAGCCCCCTAAGGTAACATCCTCATCAAAACGGCATTCGGTGTGTTTTGCTTTTTTGGTACTCGCCGAAGTTACTGGCAACCACATTGCTGAATTATGTGGCATACATGCTGCAGAATTACAGCTTCCAGAATTCTCCACCTTGGCTTTTAGTTTTTGGATTTAATTGGAATATGTTTTCGATTCCATCAGCTCTCCAATGAAGCAGTTGATGATGAACTGAGAGGCGTTAGATATGTCACCTGCTCCAGCCTGGAAAGATCCTGATGCAAAATAATTGAAGGAATAGGTAGGTTCCAAGGAGTGCCAGTGTTCTGTTAGCACCAACCTTGCAAACCACAAACAATGCACCCGCTTCTCCTGGCTTAGATGGAAAGTGTTGAGAGGGATCATCGACAGCGCTATCAAGTGGCATTTGCTTAGCAATAACCTGCTCATTGACACTCAGTTTGGGTTCCGCCAGGGCCACTCAGCTCCTGACCTCTTTACAACCTTGGTTCAAACATGGACAAAAGAGCTGAACTCCAGAGGTGAAGTGAGAATGACTGCCCTTGACATCAAGGTGACATTTGACCGAATGTGGCATCAAGGAGCCCTAGCAAAACTGAAGTCAGTGGGAATCTGGGGGAAAACTCTCTGATGGTTGGAGTCATACCTAGCACAAAGGCAGATGCTTGTGGTTGTTAGAGGTCAGTCATCTCAGCTCCAGGACATTACTGCAGGAGTTCCTCAGGGTAGTGTCCTAGACCCAACCATCTTCAGCTGCTTCATCAATGACCTCCCTTCCATCATAAGGTCAGAAGTTCACTGATGATTGCACAATGTTCAGCACAATTCGCTAATCCTCAGATACCGAAGCAGTCCATGTCCTGACCAGGAGAATATCCAGGCTTGGGCTGAATGTTACTTAGCAAGGCAATGACCATTTCCAACAAGATAAAATCTAACCATTTCCCCTTGACAGTTAATGGCATTACCATCACTGAATCCCCCACTATCAACATCTGGGGGTTAACTTTGTCCAAAAAATGAACTGGACTAGTATATACATGCAGTGGCTATGAGAACAGGTCAGAGGCTGGCAATTCTGTGGTGAGTAATTTACCTCCTGACTCTCCAAAGCTTGTCCAACATCTACAAGGCACAAGTTAGGAGTGTGATGGAATACTCCCCACCTGGTTGGATGAGTACAGCTCCACCAACACCCAAGAAGCTTGACACCATCCAGGACAAAGCAGCCCACTTGATCAGCACCCCATCCACCACCTTAAACATTTAGCCCCTCCAACCTGGTGGTACCATCTACAAGATGCACTGCAGTGTCTCATCAAAGCTCCTTCGACAGCACCTTTCAAACCCACAACCTCTAGTACCTAGAAGGACAATGGCAGCAGATGCCTGGGAACACCAAAACCTGCAAGCTCCACTCCAAGCCACACACCATCCTGACTTGATACTATATTGCCGTTTAACCCAATGTCTGTTACTGGCTCAAAATCCTGGAATTCCCTCCCTAACAACAGTGTGGGTGTATCTACACCTCATAGATTGCAGCAGTTCAAGAAGGCAGCTCACCACCACTTTCTCAAGGGCAATTAGAGATAGGCAATAAATGCTGGCCTAGCCAGCGATGCCCACATCCTGTGAATTAAAAAAAAGTTAGAGAAGTGTTCGCCAAAGATCTTTAGCGGCTAAAGCTATCTGCTGAGAGCCCTCTTACCCTTCCTCCTCCTCTTGTCTCTGAGCAGTTTGCCCTCTTAGTTGTTGCCTCTGCTCCATCTCTCTCTCTTTCCTCTCTTGCTGCAACCTGATTGGTACTTAATTTGATGGGCCTTCCCAAAAAATGGACACGTGGGGCTCTCACCGGCTCTCTAGCCAGGAGGCAAGATCCCTCTCACCTTCATTAAATTTGCCCCCTAAGATCTGCATTAACATCATCACCAAAATGGCATTCAGCACAAGCTGCGCCGGAAGTGAGGCCCAGAGCACGGACACTCTTAGTTCTCACCAAAACTACTAGGCAGCTAGAGTGCTGAATTTTGTGGCATACACGCTGCAGAGTTACAGCCTCCAGAATTCTCCACCCTGGCTTTTAGTTTTTGGATTTAATTGGAATAGTTTTCCAATCCATATCAGGGGCTACAAGTATTGCTCACCATTGAGGCATATTGCAAAACTGTTGCGGGGTAGGACATTTAGGAGGTGCACTATCTTTGATATTTCAACAGTTAAATCAATGTTAGAAAAAAACTTCAGAAAAATGGGGGAGTGGATTAAGCAAATTAATTCAGTGATGATTGATCAGAACGCTTCAGCAGAGGGGTTTTGGAAGGTGGCATGCTGAGCGTATAGGGTAAATATGCACTAAAGTAAGAAGTTTATAAATGTAAGGGCTAAATTTTAAGTTTTCTGGCAGAATGAGGCACGTGGAACAGGAAGGGTGGGTGTCCACCTGTGCCCACCCCTGTCGTCTCACCTGGGCGAATCAAGCTTCGGCCAGCCAGTCAGTGGCTGCCTGGCGGGAAGGCTGGACAATGATCGATGTGAATGGGGACTCCGCGCCCAATCAGGTATCCAGGGCAGGACGTCAGGAGGGAGGGGGATGAGACTGTGAATCAGAAGTTGGCCATGGCCACCAATTTAAAGGCTTGCATGACTCTTAAACTAGCGCATCACTTCCCTCACCCCGTACATTCGTATCAACGACATGAAACAAATCTTGGACTTAATTTCCACTTTCACAGAATCACAGAATCACAGAATCAAACAGTGCAGAAGATGCCCTTCGGCCCATCGAGTCTGCACCGACATGTGAGAAACACCTGATCTACCTACCTAATCCCATTTACCAGTACTTGGCCCATAGCCTTGAATGTTAAGACGTGCCAAGTGCTCATCCAGGTACTTTTTGAAGGATGTGAGGCAACCCGCTTCCACCACCCTCCCAGGCAGCGCATTCCAGAACATGACCACCCTCTGGGTACAAAAGTTTTTCCTCACATCCTCCCTAAACTTCCTGCCCCTCACCTTGAACTTATGCCCCCTTGTGACTGACCCTTCAACTAAGGGGAACAGCTGCTCCCTATCCACCCTGTCCATGCCCCTCATAATCTTGTAAACCTCGATCAGGTCGCCCCTCAGTCTTCTCAGCTCCAGCGAAAATAAGCCAAATCTATCCAACCTCTCTTCATAACTTAGATATTTCATCCCGGGCAATGGTATGAATTCACCAATCCTGGTGAATCTCCTCTGCACCCCCTCCAGTGCAATCACATCCTTCCTATAATGTGGTGACCAGAACTGCACACAGTACTCCAGCTGTGGCCTCACCAAGGTTCTATACAACTCCAACATGATCTCCCTACTTTTGTAATCTATGCCTCAATTGATAAAGGCAAATGTCACATATGCCATTTTCACCACCCCTCTGCCTTCAGAGATCTATGGACACACACGCCTAGGTCCCTTTGTTCCTCAGAACTTCCTAGTGGCATGCCATTCATTGAATACTTCCTTGTCAAATTACTCCTTCCAAATTGTATCACCTCACACTTTTCAGGGTTAAATTCCATCTGCCACTTATCTGCCCATTTGACCATCCCGTCTATATCTTGCTGTCGCCCAAGACACTCAACCTCACTGTTAACCACACGACCAATCTTTGTGTCATCCGCAAGCTTACTAATCCCACCCCCCACACAGTCATTTATGTAATTTATATAAATGACAAATAATAGGGGACCCAGCACAGATCCTTGTGGTATGTCACGGGACACTGGCTTCCAGTTACTAAAGCATCCTTCTGTCATCACCCTATGCCTCCTACAACTAAGCCAATTTTGAATCCATCTTATCAATTTACCCTGTATCCCATGTGCATTTGCCTTATTTATAAGTCTCCCATGTGGGACCTTGTCAAAGGCTTTGCTGAAATCCATATAAACTACATCAACTGCACTACCTTCATCTACACACCTGGTCACTTCCTCAAAAAAGTCAATCAACTATGTTAGGCATGACCTCCCTCTGACAAAGCCATGCTGACTATCCCTGATCAAACCTTGCCTCTCCAAATGGAAATAGATACACTCCTTCAGAAATTTCTCCAATAGTTTCCCTACCACTGCCGTGAGACTCACTTTGTGTGGAAAGCCCTTATTAACCCACTAAGCAATAGTATACACTTACAACACTTACAGGAGCTCATTCCTGGGTGGTCGGACCGCTGAATGAGTTCTTCCACAAGACTTCCCGTGAGTGACCAAGTCACACATCCTGGCTGCAGCAGCAATGTCCTTGAGAGCTAAGGCTTTATACCCCTTTCTGACCATGATCTCTCGGCATATAAAGCAATGTCTTAAATCGAGTCATCTGATTGGATTACCAATACCACCCTGGCCGTGCAAAGACAACATGCACATGATCGTTTCCTGTTCTCAGCAGGCGGTGTCCCCCAGGTACCTGCCAGCAACGGATATGATTCCTGCATCTTAGTAAGGCAGGAAGAAAACTATTCACTCATACCCGAGAGACCATTGTTTCAGTCAGTTTCTGTAATCAGGGTTCCTGGTTGTTAGCCACCACCCCAGTGACAGATCTGTGTCTGTCTGTCTGCATATTCTTGTTCAGTCTTTACTTTTAGAAAGTTCCATATAAGCCTCAGCATTGATATCTTCTCCCTTTGTCCGATGTCCTCCGCACTCCAAGCTCCTACCACCCGGTTCTGAGCTCAAGACGTTGGTCCAGCCCACAAGTGGTTACCTTTTAACACAAGTATAAAGATAATACACATTAAAAAGAAACAAAGGAAGGTCTTATAGCATGACAGAAATACACAAATTATCAAAATGCTTTACAGGCTGCCTGCCTTTACTCGCTCTCTCTCCCTCTCCTTATTTGTTATGTCAGCCTACAAAATTCTAACACGTCTAGACAGACTGGATGCAGGGAGGATGTTCCCCTGTTTGGGGAGTCTAGAACCACAGAGTCAGGATATGGGGCAGTCCATTTAGGACTGAGATAAGGAAAACTTTCTTCACTCAGAGGATGGTCAGCCTATGGAATTCTCTACCACAGAAGGCTGTGGATGCCGGGTCACTGAGTATATTCAAGAAAGAGATTGATCAATTTTTGGATATTACGGGCATCAAGGGGTATGGAGAGAGAGCAGGAATATGGTGTTGAGATAGAGGATCAGCCTGATCATATTGAAAGGCAGAGCAGGCTCAAAGGGCCGAATGGCCTACTCCTGCTCCTAGTTTCTATGTAAAAGAGTAAAGAAATAAAGTCTACTAATGGATGAACACTGCACCTTCACCAGCAGACTCTGCTGCTACGTGCATCCTTGTACCCATCTGCAGCCTTTTCACCTGCCCTTGTGCTGTCACTTCACGCCTGGTGTAAATCACAATGCTTTTCCCATGCGGCTACCGAAAAATGGAGTGGACAATGAAGAATTGCAGATGATTAGGCCTTTAACAAGCTCAATACTCGTTAATTTTATTTATCAAAATGGCAGACGAGCTTCCAATTTTGAACCTGCTCCCCCTCCTTCTTATGAGAGACTGGCTGGATAATAGTATTGCTTATATATCATCACACTGTATTGGGTACATGTGGGGGCCCAGCCTGTCCAAGTTGTGGCCTTAAGATCCAGACCTGGGTCTCTTTTTGCTTTTTACCACTGAATTTCTAAGGGAAATACAAATATATACGTATGAGCTCTTAAGGCTAAATGGGTGTGTTTCTCTAGATGGCACCGCATAATATGAATACACAATGAGTACACAAAGCATTATCTTGGCAATGAAGTGACCTTTGTCCCTTGGCAGTTAAGCCCCGAGAAGGATCTGCTGCAGACCACAACTCTACAGCATGGTCAACATATGCATACACGCTACCTGGCACCTAAGGATTGAAGATCTGCATGTCTTTGTGTCCTGAGAGGCAACACATCGTTTCTAACCAAGTCCCAAGTACTGGGCACAGCTTTATTACCAATCGACATGATAGGAGGCTGAATGACACCAAGCAAAGCCCTCCGTCCGAAGTCTGTCTGCTAAGTTCCAAAGCCTGTTGAAAGCGGGAGAAATAAAAATGCTAGCAGCCGGAGCACCCATGGGATTAGCATGTTGATTGTTCTTTGGGTCATGCTATGAGGGCCCTCCAGTAGATGTAGCGGAGTTGCTACATGCTCTGTGGTAGATTGCCGTGTTGTGAGATCACAGAGCAGGCTGTGCCGATGCCGCTAGTCGACAGCTCCAACTGTGGCACCAACTGCGTTGATTGTTACGGCCCCTAGTGATTGCACTAATGCTTGATGCTCAGAAAGCATCGTCTCTTAACCACAGGCCCCTGAAAATCCAGGTCCCCAGACTCAGAGGTAAGGCAAGATAGCGAGGTCTTCCTTATTTCTGTCTTGACCATCATCACCTGTATCTACGTACGTGTGTTGTGCTAACTCACCAGTGGCGCTCTTCGAGTTCAGTGTCTAAATCCCCTGGGGTTTATTGCTCTGAGCTGGTGGTTGAGGGAGAGTGAGTGTCAGTTGTGTAGCTCTACAGTAACCAGATGTACTTGAGTCTGTCGTTCTCTGTGGGAGACCTAAAACATTCTAGAATACCGATGGAAGTCAGACAGGAAAGAGCACGACATTAAATTTTGATTCTCCAAACATGTCTGGAAATTGGTCTTAAATGTTACTCAATATCCTGTAAGTTTTAGTTTTCTGAGAAAAGCTCCCTTTTGTGCCAATATCTTTGCTCAATTTCTGTACTTCACCCACTCAATACCGTAACTTCAGTGCATGGCAAATCAAAGTTATGATAAACACATTCCGCAGACTCCTGTATCTAATCAAGGCCTCACACGTGATGGGATAGGCATACAGAATGGAAACAAGAGTCATCCCATCTGAAATTGAGGCACTGGAGAAGGTGCAAAAGAAATTTACAAGGAGGGCACTGAGAGGTTATATCTATCAAGAAAGATTGAGAAGGCTGGGGCTCTTTTTTAAATTCATTTATGCGGTGTGAGCATCGATGGCTAGGCCAGCATTTATTGCCCATCCCTAACTGCCATTGAGAAGGTGTTGATGAGCTGCTTTCTTTAGCCGCTGCAGTCCCTGCAGTGTAGGTACACCCACAGTGCTGGTGGGAAGGGAGTTCTAGGATTTTGACCCAGCGACAGTGAAGGAATAGATATATTTCCAAGTCAGTGAGTGACTTGGAGGGGGACTTCCATGTGATGGTGTTCCCATCTATCTGCTGCCGTTGTCCTTCTAGATGGTAGGTGGTAGTGATCAGGGGTTTGGAATGTGCTGTCGAAGGACCCTTGGTGAATTCCTGCAGAGCATCTTGTAGATGGTGCACACTGCTGCAACTGTGCATTGGTACTGGATGGAGTGAATGTTTGTGGATGTGGTGCCAATTAAGGGGGCTGCTATGTCCTTGAGTGTTGTTGGAGCTGCACTCATCCAGGCAAGTGGAGTATTCCATCACACCCCTGACTTGTGCCTTGTAGGTGGTGGATAGGCTTTGAGGAGCCTTTGGGTGAATTAATCACTGTAGAATTCCTAGCCTCTGACCTGGTCTTGTAGCCACAGTATTTATATGGCTAGTCCATTTCAGTTTCTGGTCAATGGTAACCTCCAGGATGTTTTCTCTAGCAAAGAGAAGTTGACCAGTTAGACATGTTCAAAATTATTAAGGGGTTTGGTGGGGTAGATGTGGATAAGGCATTTTCACTTATTGGGGAGACCAAAATTAAATATAAGATAGTCACAAATAAATCTAATGGGGAATTCAGGAGAAACTTTTTAATCTAAAAATGGTTAGAATGTGGGACTCATTATAGTTGACTTGAAGAGCACAGATGCATTTAAGAGGAAGCCAGGTAAACACATGAGGGAGTGAGAAAAAGAAGAATATCACAAATAGACTCTTGATAAAGCAAGATGGGAGGAGTTAACCTATCTTCTGCTAACTCTGCCACTTCTGCCCTGGTTGCCTCTCCAGCAGTTTCAGCCAGATGCACCACAGGCGTGGCTCTTTTTTGATTCTTTTATAAAAGGAGTTGAAAGAAGATGAAAAAATGTGCTTTAAAAAACTCAGCAAAGCCAGCACAATGTAGAAGATACTCCATCTCCTAGTGCATCCACTGTTTAGGGAACTGTAGACCTTTGTGGCACGTCACCATGCTAAGCATCATCACAAATACCAGGATGAGCTCTGAAATCAGGGAACTTGAATGATCAAAAGCCACCTGTAAGATTTGCAATAGTCTCAGTTTATTCTGTGTGTAGTGGCAAATGAATAAAACCATCCAGTATGGTGAAGTGTTGAAAGATGATGAGGAGGTAGTGGTTGAGGCAGAAACCATTGCTTCTTTCAAAGCAGAGGGAAGTAGAGGGCTTTGGAGAGAGAGATGGAGAGACGGAGAGAGCAAGGCAGTGGAGTTAGCTTTGAATTTCTCCCAAAAAACTAGCACACACACAAAGAGAGATATGGCCTCCTTCTGTGCTGTGCACTTCTATAACTGAATATGATTTAGCAGATACATCTTTTGAATAGATGAAAGCTGAAAGTATTGGTTATTGTTTTTTATTCACTAGCTAAATATCTTCAACTTTGACCACTTAGCAATGTGTTTACCGTTTAAAAAAAAACCTTATTATTTCTAGATATCAACTTGTTCAAGTAGGATGCGAAAAATCACTTCATTTGAGCTATGTAAGTACTTTTTGATATTGGTCCAAGAGTTTAGTGTTAGATTGTTTGGCATAAGCAGTTCTAATATTCTGACTTTACATCCTTGCACATTCCCTGCCCCTGAAACTGCCTAAAACCTGACAAATCTCTAACTTTTTCAGTCCTGCTGAAAGGTCAAGTGTAGACATTCGTGATAATTCTGTTCTTGCCATTTACGCCTCATCTAAACACATTTTTAAAAAATAACCACAACCACTTACGTTTATAAAGCAGCTTTAATGTAATAAAAGGAGCTGAGAAACTTCATAGGGTTATTATAAAGCAAAATTGGGCACTGAACCATGTAAGGTAGTTTTAAGGCAGGTGGCCAAAATCTTGATCACAGAGGTAGGTCTTAAAGAAGAAAGAGAGGTAGAGAATCAGAAAGGGTTAGGGAAGGAATTCCAAAGTTTAGGGCATAGGCAGCAGAAGAGAGGGCCACCATTGAAGAAGCAATTGAAGATGCTCAAGAGGCTGTAATAAGGTGTGTGCAGCAATACATTTCAAAAAGCTGAGGGGCTAGAGGAGAATACAGAGAGGGGGGATGGGCGGGGCATGGAGGGTTTGAAAACAAAGATGAGAATTTTAAACTAAAACAAAAAATGCTGGAAAAACTCAGCAGGCCTGACAGCATCTGTGGAGAGAGAAAGACAGAGTTAACGTTTCGAGTCCATAAGACTCTTCTTCAGACGGACTCGAAATGTTAACTCTGTCTTTCTCTCCACCAATGCTGTCAGATCTGCTGAGTTTTTCCAGCATTTTTTGCTTTTGTTTCAGATTTCCAGCATCCGCAGTATTTTGCCTTCATCTTATATGAGAATTTTAAAGTCGAGCATTGCTTGACCAATGCCAATGCAGGCCAGTGAGCAGAGCGGTGATAGGTGAACTGGACTTGATGCGAGTTAGTGCATTGTCAGCAGAGCTTTGGATGACCTCAAGTTCAGGGAGGGCAAAATGTAGGAATCTGGCTAGAATGTGTTGGACTAGACATGTCTAAAAGTACCAAAGGCCTGATTGAGGGTTTCAGCAGCTGAAGCAGGGGCAAATTGGGGCGATGTTGTGGAGCTGGAAATAATTGGTTTTAGTGATGGCAAATAGATGCTTGGTGGCTCATCTTAGGGTCACATATGATAACAAGGTTGCAAACAGTCTTAGTGTCAGACATTTGCCAGGAAACGGAATGGTGTCAGTGGCTAAGGAATGAAGTTTGGAGTGGGAATTGAAGACAAAGGGCAAAATCATCGCAGATTTAAGTGTGGTAGCGGGCGGGAGAAAGGACGTTTTACCATCGGCCGCAATGGCGGCTTTTCACCATTCCCGGCATGTCCTGCCTCATTAATAGTTCATTCCCGGAAATATGCCGGGTCACTGCCAGGGTGGCCTCCTATTCACCTGCCCTGCCATCACCTCAGGCCTTCAGTAAATTGGGCGCTATATTTAAAGACTGCCCCTGCACAGAGCGAGCATTCTTCAGAGGAAATGAAGCTGCTGGGAATTAATGGATGCCCCCAAGTTTAGTGATGCCTCCCTCAAGTGCCTACTTGTTGCAGTGGAGGCCCACGGCAAAGTCCTCAACCTCGCTCTGGGTGAACACCAGCAAGCAAGATCACCAATCCAGCATGGGAGGCGGTGGCAGCGGTGGTCAGCGCCAATGCCCTGCAAAAGAGGACAGCCATTCAGTGCATGCACAGGATGAATGCTTTCATCTGTTCTGCCAGGGTAAGTCACTCTTCTCACAACTCTCAACTCACACACTCACAAACCCATCACACATCGACAGGGATCTCACACGTCAAGGGACAACACCACTAACTCTCACACACACCCTCACATCTCCATCAGGCTCGTATCCTCTGGACCTCGCGTCCTCATCCTGACCAAGGCTCTGCTCACTGCACAAATATTCCATGCAGTGTCACGCGTCCTGCACACACTCTCTCCATCTATTTTCACAACAGCAGTCCCAGATCATGGGTTGAGTGACCCACATTAGGCCTCTCGTTCATTTTGAGGAGCGTGCCATCGTGCTGATTGGTGAGGATGTGGTCTGTGTCTGTGGTGACGGTGAGGTCAGCAGCAAACACCCTCGTGAGGATCCTGCATCACATCATCCCTCCCTCAATACAACTGTGAGTGTCTCTCTCTCCTGCTTTTGACTCTGCTGCCAGGCACTAATTATCTCTACTTTAGATCACAGGGAGCTCTGCCAAATGACCGACACCCTCAGCCAACCAGTCCCTCAGCTCCATCCACGTCCTCACCTCCAGCCAAAAGGAAACCTCCTTCATTGAAGAGCTGGAAATAAGCAGCCTGGAAGATCCGTCACAGCACTTACACACACCCTCCACCAACACAGAGGCCTAGATCTAGAGCAGGCTCAAATTCATAACCTGGTGGTCAACGCGAACATGTGTTCGCAGCAGGAGGAGGCAGGTTCAGCCAACCTTGCACAGGCTGTCTCCACCTCTCCTGTGGATGTCAGGGCAGCACCTAGAAGAAGTGGTAGGCCTAGAAAAGAGAAGAATTTCTGATCACAAGTGGTTGCACGGGTGAACCCATTCTGTCACTTTACAATCTGAAATCTGGGTAATGTGCAATGGTGTCTTTCAGCTTCATTTACAGATTTGTGAGTCCTTCCCTGCATCAACCCCCACTAACAGTTCAGCTGCACGCAGCTGGCCCACAAGTGATTCTGGAGGGAGAAGTGTGAGTGTGTGGCAGGGCCTTTTGGAGCCTCATACAAGCACTCTCCCAAGAATGCGGAGCCTTCCTCCATCACACTTATCTCACTGTCTCGAGCATTTTCAATGCTGCCTGCTGGGGTTCTCTTTCTGTTGTCTATTTGAGCTGACCTGCATCTCTGCTCACCAACTGATCACACCCCATGCACCTGTACCGCCCAACACGAGGCTCCTTTCACTTTCGATTTCAAAAATATGGTTGCAATAAGGTTTTTCTCAGCTCTGCTTCTCAAATTCACTCATGTCCTTTCCCCCATCACTGTTGACCCTTCAGGCATCACCTTCTGCTTCTCCACCGTCAGCTACCAACCAGAACCCTTCTCTTTAAAGGATGTCCAGGTGAACGTGAATGTTCCCTACCTTCCTGAGAATCCCACCCCCATCCACATTGACCTTCCTGACCTCTTCCTTCCTTCCCCCAGGGTCCGTGTCTGCCTCTGAGTCTCCACCAACCACTCTCGCCATTCCTTCTACTGCTACCATCAGACTCACACCCTCCCACCCTTCTGGCTCACTCTGCACCCTCTCATACTCACCATTCCCTCCTACCAGGCCCACCATCAGTTTGGTCATTGACTCCACAGACCACAACCCCACCCCCTTGCAAGTTTACCTGGACATCCACTCCCTTATTCCCTCCTCCACCCTTACACCCTCCTCCACCATTACTCCCTCCTCCCCCCTGGAGTCCTTCCTCTCCCAGACTCCTTCCCCCCAATCCAACCTACTCCCCCCCTCTGAACTCTTTCCTTCGCCAGGACTCCTTCCTCCCTCCAAACTCCTTCCTCTCCCTGGATTTCTGCTGCCCTCCAAATCCCTTCCTGCCCCTGAATGCCTTCTTCTCCCACAAAGTCCTTCCCTCTCTAAACTCCTTCTCCCCTCAGAATTCCTCCCCTGACACCTTCCTCCCACCTAACACCTACATCCCTAATTGCCGCATTCTCCCCGTTACACTCTCCTCCCACCATAATCCCTCACCCAACTCCCAACTTCACCCACTCAGATTCCTTCGTTTCCACCCCCCCCCACCCAAGCTCATTCCCCCTGAGAACTTCATCCCCCACCCACCGACCCCCCCCAACCCCCCCCCACCCCCACCTTCCTCTTCCACCTGCCCCTGGTACACCTTCCTCCCCCACTCACAACTGGACCTTCCTCTCCCCCCTCCACCTGATGGTCATCTGTATTGAACATCATCTGTTGTGGCTGTAGAGGCCAGTTTGTGAATGGCACTCCCTTCTGCAGCTGACACAGATGAATAGCATTGACCTGAGGTCGACTGATGTTTTTTCCTTTTGCTGGGCTCTTTTCCACCATCTGGTCATTTCTTTTGCCCTCTGTTTTTTCCACGCCCTTCCTGGCTGCTTATCTCCAGGCACTCCGGTCATTCCCATGAATCAGCTCTGATCCCAGTCAACTTGAAGTCTCATTTGCAGACATCCTTGTATCGCAGACAGGGTGACCTGCCGGTCTCGTGCCGTTAGCAAGCTGGCCATAGAACTTGCCTTTGGGGATGCAGCCATCATCCATTCAGCTCACATGACCCAGCCTATGGAGTTGCCGCTGACATAAGGGAATAAATATGCTGGGGATCCCTGCACACTGGTGTTCTTCCATGTTCGACACTCTGTCTTGCCAGAAAATGCCCAATATTCGCCTGAGGCAGCAAAGGTATATTGGAAGAAATTTCTGCTTATCCTGTACTGGATGTCAGACAATGAGTCTGCTAATTTAATAACAGTGGAGGAATCGAGGAGGAAGATCTGGGTGCCATCAGCGTCCATGTGAAAATGAATGTTGTGCTCTTCGATGAAGTCATCGAGGGCGACACAGCAATGAAGAATAGGAGGAGGCCAAGGATAGAACTTTACTTGTCCCATTACCATCCCCTTTTGCCTTGCACCATCATCCCATTTATCATTTAATTTCTCCTCCTTCCGCCCCATCACAAAGCTTTTTTTTTTGATCTTTAACACCCCTCTTCCCTTTTCCATGTCTCTGTACATGCTTACAGCCTTCGATATTCCTAAACATTTCCAGTCCTGATGAAAGTTCACCAATCTGAAACGCTGGGCTGGATTTTATGCCCCCGGCTGGTGGGTTTGAAGATGGGGGGGGCGCTCGTTAAATCCAGCGGGCGGCCTGCCTGCCAGCCCCTGCCCCCACTGCACTCATACCAATGGTGGGGGTGGTGTCAAGCAGCCTGCTCACCAGTGGGCCAATTGAGGCCTTTAGGTGGGCAATTAATTCCCACTTAAGGGCCTCATCTTGCCCCCCGCTGTGATTTAACCACTGGCGGGAGAGGCCCACACCAAGTGGCTAGCCCAGTAGGTTTCTCTGAGCGGGCATGGAAGGTCCAGGCCTCTGGGCTTATCAAAGGCTCCCCTCATCTTCCAGCTTTTAGCCTTCAATGTTGCCCTCCTCACATTGGTCTCCCAAGCCCAGCAACCTCCTCACTGAGGTATGCGAGACTGACACCCAGCGAGACCCTAAAATACTGACTCAAATCCCAATCCAATGCTGCACATCTCTGCCCCGAAGCACTACAAGTACAGAAGCTTCATGTTCCTGATGGATGGAAATCGCTTCTCTAACATATTCATGGACAATTGTCTATTAAATGGCTGCAGAGCACGATGTTCCCCTCAGTGGATTTCCCCTCCCCCAACCTTTTAGCCTGGGGTCGGGGAATCCGGTGCCTATTTCAGCCCGTTCTCTTCACAGATGCTGCTAATTGGTTTAAACCTGCTCAGCATTTGCAGCACTTTCTGTTTTTATTTTTAACTTAGCCATTGTCATGTATAGCTAGTTTTTGATTACTTTAAGTATGACAACATTATTCTAGATTCGACCTCTGCTCCCTCCAGCCATATATTCCCGAAATGATTCCGTGACCTTCTAGTCCTGTCCTCCTGTGCTTGGTTCCCTCCTGACGTTTCTCATTCGGTGGCAAAGTTTTAAGCTAAATGATGAATCTTGTTGCCTTTATCTCTCCACTGCAGAAGCACCTTGGGACATTTAATCATTTTAATAATGCTACACAAATGCACGGCACTGTAGAGGAGATAAACCTAAATGATGTCTATTTCTCCTGTGGATATATTTCCACCAGGTGGCCAATTTATATCATCTAAGCTCACTCGAAGATTTTGCCATAGATCAAAGGCGGTAGATGGATTTTTGTTTGTACATGGGATGTGGTTATTGGTGGCTAGGCACCTCCTAATCCCACCACCCCCCCACCCCCACCATGATGTTAATGGTAGGGTTGTGGGGGTAGGGAATCAGTGATGGTAATGCTGTTGTATGTCATGGGGAGATGGTCAGATTTCCTCTTGGGAAATGGCAATTGCCTAACATTTGTGTGGCAGTGGCAACCAAAGGGTTTTCTTTCTGGTCAAAAGCATATAAATATTGGGCATTCGTAACATAAATTGTTTTCTAAATAAGGGATAGGAAACTTTGATAAAGAACTTTTGTTAATAAATCAGTTTTTATATAAGCTTGATGTTAAATAAAGATGACAGGATTTTGGCTGGATTTATCAGGCTACAACTGTCGCCAGCAATGGTGCACGTTTCCTGTTCTTTGTCTTCATCAGTCTGTGCAGTGGATGCCAAACTGGCATCTATAACTTTAAGTGGACTGTGAAAATATTTTTGAAAAATTCAAGAAATCCTATCATCATGATTAAAAAAAAGATCTAACTGCTTAAACTGTGCTTCTTTGTGTTTTTCTTCTGTCTATTGACCATTTAGGGATTGTTAAAAAAAACTCTTTCCATGACATTGCACCATTTGATTTTGATTTTGTTATGACATACTACACAGCTAAATTTATATATTACAAATAAATGAAAAGAAAAATAACATGCACTGGATCTCAGCATCTTGTTGACATGGATGAAGTTGGTTCCAGTGATTTACAGACACTAGCAGATCTAATGTGATCTCTCCCATGGTGAGTTGGAGCCTAGGGTAAGCATTTTTGAGAAGTATACCTATTGAAATTGTGAAGTGATTGATAAAGAACAGGTTGGTGATTTTGTTAAACATATAAGACACATGAACATGGAGAAGTGTTTGTCAATTTGGGCAACTGAGCCAATCATGAATTTTTAGACACTGCATGAGATGATGGGCATAGCTGAGCATGTTATGTAAGAAAATTGATTTGGAAGTCAGCCAAGCATTCATAATGAGATTCCATGGAAAAATTGTACAAACAATCTACGCTAAGCTGGACAGGTGGATTTGGAAGTCAGCCAAGCATTCATAGAACCATAGAAAAGTTACAGCACAGAAAAAGGCCATTCAGTGCATCATGTCTATAGCATCTGGAAAAGAAAAAAAAAAGTAGCTGCCCATATTAATCCCACCTTCCAGTAGCAGGTCCATAGCCTTGCAGGTTACAGCACTTCTGGTGCAGATCCAGGTACCTTTTAAATGAGTTGAGGGTTTCTGCCACTACCCCCAAACCAGACAGTGAATTATAAACATCCACCACCCTCTGGGTAAAGAAGTTTTTCCTCATGTCCCCTCCACTCCTTCTACCAATCACCTTAAATCTCTGCCTCCGGGTAATTGACCTCTCCGCTAGGGAAAACAGGGCATCCCTGTCTACCATATTTAGGCTCCTCATAATTGTGTACAACTTAATCAGGTCACTCCTCAGCCTCCTCAGTTCCAAGGAAAACAACCCCAGCCTATCCAATCTCCCCTCATAGCTGCAATTTTCAAACCCTGGCAACATTCTTGTAAATCTCCTTTGCATTCTCTCCAGAGCAATTATGTCCTTCCTGTCACATGGTGACCAGAACTGTACACAAAATTCCAGCTATGGCCCAACCAGCATTTTATCATCATTGAATCCTTGCTTTTGTATTCTATACCTCAACCAATAAAGGAAAGCATTCTATATGCTTTCTTTACCACCTTATCCATCTGTCCTGCTGCCTTCAGGGACCTGTGGACATGCAGTCCAAGGTCCCTCACTTTCTCTACCATTCCCAATATCCTCCCGTTTATTGAATATTCCCTTGCTTTATTTACCCTCCCCAAATGCATTACCTCACACTTCTCTGGATTGAATTCCACCTATTGCCACTTTTCCGCTCACTCAACCAAACCATTGATGTCATTCTGGAGACAACAGCTATCCTTTTCACTATCAACAATGATATCATGCTGCCATGTGTCTATCTGTCCCCTCAGCTCATCAGCTTTGTTTGCTATATGCCTTGCATTTAAATATATACCTTTTACCGTTGCCAAATTTCTGTGCTGTAAACCTTTTAACCTTTGCTTCTTTCTTTCAGAGTCACTTGCTAATTTCCTGTCTCCCACTCCCTGCTCTGAATTTGTGCTATCTGAATCTGCCCTCAGGTTCCCAGCCCCCGGCCAATCTAATTTAAACCCTACTCAGCAACACTAGCAAATCTCCCTGCAAGGACCTTTATCCCAGTCCTATTCAGATGTAGACCATCTGGTTTGTACAGATCCCACCTTCCCCAGAGCCTGTCCCAATGCCCCAAAAACCATCTTTCCAGCCATTCATTCATCTGGTGTATTCCTCTATTTCCATACATCCAGGCACTACCTTTGAGGTCCTGTTTGCTAATCTTTTTCCTAACTCTCCATACTCAGCCTGCAGGACCTCATCCCTTTTTCTACCTATATCATTGGTACCAATGTGAACCAAGACCTCTGACTGTGCACCTTCACCCTCCAGAACACTTGGAGGCCACTCAGTGACATCCATGATGTTTGCACCAGGGAGGCAACATACCACCCTGGAATCACATCTGCAACCAAAGAAGCGCCTGTCTGTTCCTCTAACTATAGAGTCCCCTAATACTATTGCCTACCTGTCTTTTCTCTTCTTTCCCCATACAGCTGAGCCACTCATGGTGCTCTGGTCATGACTCTCGCTGCTCACTCCAGAGGAACCCTCTCCCCCTTTGCAACTCAGAACTGAGAACCAGTTAGAAAGTGGGATGTCCTCTGTGTTTGGCTCCACTACCTGTCTTGCCTTTCTTGTCTGTCTGATGCCATCAAATCCCTCTCTGCCTGTTCTTTCATAAGTTGCGGGATGACTACCTTCTGAAATGTGCTATCCACGTAGCTCTCATCCTTGTGAATGCTCCTCAGTGACAACAGCTGCCCCTCGAGTTCCAAGATACGGCATTCAAGTTTATCCATTTGGTGGCACTTTCTGCACATGTAGTTGTCCAGGACATGGGTAGCGTGGAGTCCCCACATGGTGCAGGCTGTGCATTCGATGGGTATGAGCAACACTGCCATGCCTCGAATTATTTATTTACTGCACTGAAATTGGAATTTAAGTAAACACAATAAAACGTTAATTATCTCTTGCTCTCTCCTCGTGTTGGATATTTTTCAAAGCCTCGATTTTCGCTGAAACTCTTGCTCTGTCCTCGTGCAGCTTTTTATTTCAAAGCCCCAATTCTTGTTGGAACTCTCACACTGCCCTCAGGCCCCCGTGTTTTCCAAAGCCGCTATTCTCACCGGAACTCCCACTCTGACATCATGCTGGCTATTTTTCAAATCCCCAGCTCTTGCTGGAATTCTCATTCTGCCCTTGTGCCGGTTTACTTCAAACCCCAGACAGCAAAATCTAATTCGCTGTCCATAGCTGTTATTCCCTTCTTGTATTCATAATGAATTGCATTGAAAAACTCTATCCACCTCCTGGACTGAATCATTAAAACCTTTGAACACAGACAGAAGATCAGCCATCTGCTAAATCTTTGAAACAGCCAAACTGATGGCTTAATTGAACCTCAAGGAAACAAAATCAAAGCAATGGGCACATTTCAAACCAACAAACTGGGATTTCAGTATCATACAATGCAGAATAGCACTTCATCCAGTGGACAATGCATCTGAAGACTTTCACTTTCACAATTCTTTTCACTCTCTTGACAGTTTACCAGATGTCAGCAGTGACAACCTGGTGACCATATTATTTAATGACCAGTTAGCTTTCCAAAATAAGTCCCTATCACTGCATTAAAACCATATGTAACTTATGTTTATGGTGGAAAAACCAGACCCACTGGCTAGGTATATCAACAGAAATCACCCATGTGTTGCCCACTGGTTTCCTGCATTGAAATCAGTGAACAGAACAACTTTGGCTGTGGGAAAAAAATGACTTTTTGGCAATACTGCTGCTGGTTAAAGAAGTAAAGCATAAATGCCCCAGTGAAAGCAATTACTGCACTCACAGGGCTGAATTTTTCCAAAAGGTATTAACACCTGTCATCAGGACCAAAAGCGTGTCTCAAGCTCATGGAGGCGGCCGGCAGGACCCCAGATGGAATTTTACCAGCGGTGGCAAATTAGGGGGCTACCACTGAGGTTGCAGTCCAATCTAGGAGAGCTTGGACAACCTTGCAGAGCTGCTGGCCCAGTGGGCAGGCTCTCCAGCGCCACCAATAGAATTGGCCACTACTGAGGCTGAAGGAGGACTAAGTAGATGCCTCAGAAAAATGTGCCGGACAGAGAGACAGGGCCCAGTAATTGGAGAGGTGAGCTGCCCAGCAGCGGTGTTAGAGTTGTGGGTGTGGCTATTGCCATTGCAGAGCTCCAGCTTGGGCCTGGAGCAGCCATAAATGAAGGCCTCCCCACCTATGGAACCCACTGGGAGGCCACCTTCATATCCCTGGTGATCTCCTCAGCAGGCAGAGTCCTGTCCGATGGTGACAATTGGTCAATTAATTTAGCTAATTAGCCACCCGCCTCAATTTGGTGGGTGGCTGTGACATTGGCCATATTGTGTGGCAGCAGTAAGATGTCAGGTTCCCCTCTGGACCCTTGCTGTCACCATTTTGCGTTGCCTTCCACTCCCAAAGCTGCCTCTAGAGGTCTTCATCCCTTGCTATTTTGCTTCACCAAACACCGCAGTAAATGTGCGTAGTTCTGTGTCCTTCAAATTGCAGTGAGCAGAGGTTTCCATGGAGGTCAGGGTGGGACAAGTGGTGATTTGGGAATGGGTAAAATTTCGTTCAGTTACCTTTGAGGGTGAGAGGATTTGTTGGCCTAGAACTTTGCCTGAGGAGATGAATCAGGTGGGAGAAAGAGCGTGAAAGATAATAGTGACATTGACCAATGGATGGAGTGTGCTTAAAGCGTTAAATGACTATTCCTTGTTCCATGCATTGTTACAACTGTATGTTTTTATAGTTTTTGAAGTTGTTTAGATTCCACCAGCAGCTTTTCAAAACTTCATTAACAGTTTACTTTTGCCAGGCATCATGAGTTATCTTCTAAAGTTATGTGTAATGGAAAGAGATTCAAACATATACATGTAATTGCTGCGTTGGTGTAAGTGCCAGGTGATTATTCTCTTTTTATGTGTAAGATTGTGAAATATAACCTTTTTGCAAGTGGCCTATTTAGTGAATGAATATAATACAATGTGCATTTCACGTTCATATGCCCCATTACCAGCAAGGGGCACTCGTGAAGATAGGTAGCTACATGGGAGTGAGATGGAGGCCGAGTGAATAGCAAATTAGGTTCATGTGGTAAGTTCTATTCTAGCTTGTTAAACAGGGAGCTGTCTGGTACTGGCAGTTTACTGGCACTCTCTGACCATTCTTGCATTTTGGATACTGGTGAGTGAGATGGTTCCTTAGGGGACTGTAGGAAGAAGCAGATTTGTGGCACCACGGGTGGCTCGACTGCACAGAAGGGGAGGAGGGAGAGTGTAAGAGTTATAGTGGTGGGGTGTTCCATATTTAGGGGAGCAGACAGCTATTTCTGCAGCCATAGACATGAGTCCAGGATGGTATGTTGCCTTCCTGGTGCCAGGGTCAAAGATATCACAGAGCAGAAGCAGGACATCCTTTTGCGGGACTGTGAACAGTCAGAGGTTGTGGTCCACATTGGGACCGATGGCATAGGTAGGAAAAGGGATGAAGTCCTGAAAGCAGATTTTAGGGAGTTAGGAAGGGAATTAGAAAGCAGAACCTCAAGAGCAGTGATCTCAGGATTACTCGCAATGCCACGTGCTAGTGAACATAAGAATCGGAAGATTGAGCAGTTCAACACATGGCTGGAGAAGTGGAGTAGGAGGGAGGACTTTAGGCTTCTGAGGCACTGGGACTGGTTCTGGGGCAGGGGGGACTTGTACAAGAAGGACGGATTACACCTTAACAGGACTGGGACTAATGTCCTCATGGGGAGGTTTGCTAGTGCTGTCGGGGAGAGTTTATGCTAGATTGGCAGAGGATTGGGAACCTGAGGGGAAATTCAGAGTGCAGAGGAGAAAAACTGGCAGTGAGAAGTAGAGAAGTCTTAACTGATAAGCAGGATATATCTCAGAGTAGTATCAAGGTAGATAGAATGCTTGGAGAGTTTGATAGAATTAGAGTAGGAAATAGTAAGTCATTAGAAGGGGTCTAAATAAGGGGGAAAGTAAAAATGCCTAAATCAGGGCTAATGTGCATGTATGTGAATGCAGAGCATGGTTAATAAGATTGGTGAACTGCAGGCACAGGTTGACAAATAGAATGATGATATTATTACTATAACAGCGACCTGGCTCAAAGAAGGGCAGGAGTGGGCATTAAGTATTTCTGGTACAAGGCATTTAGTAGAGACAGGAAAGGAAGAAAAGTAGTCGGCGGGGGTGGGGGTTGGGCATATTGGCAGTATTGATTAAAGATGGCATTACAGTACTGGAGAGAGATGTTCTAGAGGGGTCAAGGACAGAATCTCCCTGGCTAGAGGTAAGGAATGAAAAAGGTGCAATAACACTGATCAGTGTAATGTATAAGATGCCAGCTAGTGGAAGGGATGTTGAGAAGCAAATCTGCAAAGGAATTACATAGAGGTGCAAGAACTAAAGAGTAATTATAATGGAGGACTTCAGTTATCCAAATATAGACTGGGATAGGAATAGTGCAATGGAATCCAGCAGTGAATAGCTCACCTCCTGACTCCCCAAAGCCTGTCCACCTTCTACAAGGCACAAGTCAGGAGTGTGATGGAATACTCTTCACTTGCCTGGATAAATGCAGCTCCAACAGCACTCAAGAGACTTGACACCGTCCAGGACAAAGCAGCCTACTTGATTGGCACCCCATCTCTCCACTACCAACGAATAGTGGCAGCAGTGTGTACCATTTATAAGATGTACTGCAGAAATTCACTAAGGGTCCTTAGGCAGCACCTTCCAAACCCACAACCACTACCACCTAGAAGGACAATGGCAGCAGATACATGGAAACATCATCAGCTGGAAATTCCCCTCCAGCTCACTCACCATCCTGACTTGGAAATATATCACTGTCCCTTCACTGTCGCTGGGTCAAAATCCTGGAACTCCCTTCCTAACCGCACTGTGGGTGTACCTACACCACGTGGACTGCAGCGGTTCAAGAAGGCAGCTCACCACCACCTTCTCAAGTGCAATTTGGGATGGGCAATAATTGCTGGCCCAGCTAGCATAGCCCACATTGCGCAAATGATTAAAAAATAAATCCAGCAAGCCTAGGTCCTGGTTGACAAAAGCCAAAAGGCTTAGCAACCCATTCATGTGCAGAGGGATCTTACTGAGGTTAAAGTTGCCCAACCTACCAGTCACAGATCTAATGTGTTAGGCTGGTTCTTCACCTATCAGCAGTGCACTGTGGCTGAGGTATTAAGGTTAGACCTGGCACAGAGTCCTGGCTTTGTTCTGATCACTAATTGTTAGGCATGCCATCTCAGGAACACTAGGCTTTCCGTTATCACCAATAAAAACCAGACAACCCCATAATACCTTTCAACACTATCAATGTCAGATAAGATGTGTTTGCATTTATGTAACACTTTGAACATTCAAAACAATTTGCAGCTCACAAGCTGTGGGACAGTGGAGCATCAGCCAGCTCTCAAACTGAGGGGGCTGACAGTCAAGGTGGGACAGTGGAGCATCAGCCAGCTCTCAAACTGAGGGGGCTGATAGTCAATGCCTATTCAGGCAGTGGGCAAGCAATCCCACTGTATGCGAAGGGCCTTTAGCGAGCCATCAGTGGGAGAGAGATTTTTTTGTGGGTGAAGGAGGAGACACTCTGGCTACATCTGGCCCCATCAAAAAATAACCCCAGAGCTATTTTGTGGTGAATGCTCTAAACATCTGTGCCTCAAAGTTGCATCTGTGGACCTACGTATTTCATCAGACCATAACCTGCAGATTACAAGTGGTTTCCCACTTTAGCCATGGTGGTGACAGATGAAGTGGCATTATTGCCCAATGTACACCAGCCAGGGAGCCTTAAAATTGGCCCTGATGCCTCAACACATTTGGAAATTCAGGTTTTTAAAAAGTGGGCTCCTGAATAAAATGGATGGGCCATCAGGTCTCATGAAGCCTATTGTGAAAAAAATGCTCTCATTGTTACATAATTAAATGGACACACATTTGGATGGCAGCCATACACTCAACAAACAGTTAAAGCTGTTATAGGAAAAACAGCTCACTTCAGAAAAACAATTGTTTTAAATTGGACGACTGAATTTATTATCCTTGCTATAAAGTGCATGGTAATTCTGTAGTTTGGAATTTAAATGTAACAATGTGCATAATTATTAGGTGAGGCCTTTATGATTGAGCTCTGTATCTGTAAGATGCTGAAAAATTCATTTGCATGTATTTCCTATCTAACTGACAGAATCAGGCAGCGCAAAAGGAGACATTCATCCCATCATGCTTGCACCCACTCTATCAAAACACTATCCAATGTATCTTATTCCCCTGTTCTTTCCCATTATTCCTGCATATTTTTCCTTTCCAAGTATTTATCCAATTCTCTTTAAAATTTGCTCCTTTCGTTTTTTTCGGATAGTGCATTCCATATGATAACAACTCACTGTTTGTAAACATTCTCCTCATTTACTCCCTCTATCTTGGCAATTATCTTAAATTGTTCTCATCTGGTTACCAACCATTCTGCCAATATCATCAGTTTCTTCTTACTTATTCTATCCAAATCCTGTATAATTTTGAACAGCTACATTAATTCTCCCACTAACCTTCTCTGCTTAAAGGCGAACATCCCAGCTTCTCTAATCTCTCTATGTAATTGAAGTTTCTCATCCCTAATATCATTCCAATAAATCTCCTCTGTCCCCTCTCCAAGGCTTTGACATTCTTCCAAAAGTGTTGTGCACAGAATTGGATACAATATCGCAGCTGAGATCTAACCAGTGACTTATGAAGATTTAGCAAAATTTCGTTGCTTTTGAAATCCATGCCTTTATTTATCAAGTCAAGGATCCTGTTGCATTTTTTAACAATCTTCCCAAATTGCCCTGTCACAGATTTGAGTATGTTAACCTCTAGGTCTCCCTGTTTCAGCACCCATTTAAAATTGTGATACGTTACTTGTCATGTTTTTGTCACACTTTTGTGTTAACCTTTCCATTATAAATTCCTGCATCCATCTTTAAAACAAAAATTGCCTATGTAAACTGGTCACATTGCAATTACACCTTCCAGTCAGTGGTGTTTCTCAGCTTCTGAGGCCATCATGTTGAGACCAATATCCATTCCAACTCAAACTTCTCTGCTTCCCAAATTGCTGTCACTTTTTGTTAGTGGACTATAAATAACAATATAAAATTTAAAGTATTGCACAAAGAATAGAATGTTCAACATCAAATTGTGGACTCAATTATGTCTAATTATTCTATTCTGCTCTAACCCCATTTCAGCAGAAGGTTACACATTGCCCAGTGCAACACCACAAGAAATCCATCTTAAAAAACTCTTCTTAATTGCTTATAAATCTGTCAAGATAATCAAACTTTACTTGACTATCCTCTTAATAGTTCATCAATCTATAAACAATAAACAAGGTCAAATTCCCCTTGACAGTTGTGTCAACACCCCTGATGAGCATTAGTGAGTCTGGAAATCAGACAAGCATTAATAATGAGATCCCATTGAACAACAGTATAAACAATCCACACCAAGCTGAATCCATTAGTAGATTTGGAATTCAGCCAGGCATTCAAAATGACATTACATTGAAAAACTGTATCCACCTCCCAAACGGAATCATTCAAGCCTTGGAACACAGGCAAAAGCTCAGTCATCTGCCAAAGTTTTGAAACAGCCAAACTGTTGGCTTAACTGAACTTCAAGGAAACAAATTCAAAGCAATGGTCACATTTCATGCCATGAAATCTGGATTTCACAATTATACAATGCTGAATAGCACTTCATCCAGTGGATAATGCATCTGAAACTTTTCCACTTTCACAATGATGTTCATTCTATTGACAGCTTATCAAATGTCAGCAGTGACAACCTGGCAACCATATTATTTAATGGTCAGTTAGCTTTACAAAACAAAGCCCTATCACTGTATTAGAACAATATGCAACTTACACGATAGAATTTCATTATGACATGGGAAGTTGGCAACACCTTTTGTACTGTACTTACCTTTCATACAGTTTCCTGCTCTAAACATGGATCCCCTATGTTTTGCAACACCTCTCTGCTGGTGTAAATGATGTTGCTTATTAAAACCAGCCTGACTCTATCAAAATTGTAGAAGGCCTGAAATTCCTACAGCTAAAATGGTGTCGGCAATGTTGGAACATTGCCGAGCAAGCTCCTGACTTGCCCCCTTTTCCACACCACTGAAAATTGCTGGCGCTGAGAATGGAGGCAGGAATCTTGGATTTGGGTGCTGTCTGCCATTTTTAAAGTGCACTCAATGTACTCCAGCCCTGTGTGGGGATGGGAAAATCCAGCCCTGAATTAGCCCTGCACACCCTGTTCCAGTTATCACAGAGTACACTTTGTCCACTCTTGATCCCATGGCAGGAATTTAGTTGGTATGGCAGGGGACCAGGACATTGGTCCCAAAAGTCAGGGGCAATCCCATCTTGGCCATTTTTGTGACTTTGTCGGCATTGTTTGCCTGTGCAGCAACTAATTAGGTGCCATGGGTGCTCCCATCCTTTTAAAGTATGGTGTTGGCCCCAGGAGGTGCTAGCCAATCAGAGCTAAGCAGTTTCAGCAGTGTAGCCGGGACTGTTGGCCACTGTTGGGACTGCACCTAGCTGAAAGCATGCCACCATTGCAACAAGCTAAATGGGCCTTGGAATGCTGGGGTCATTCAGGCAGGCCCTGGCAAGAGGGGGATGTAGTTGGTGAGAACAGAGTGGAGTGTTTCCAAGGAGGCAGCCATTGTCACCTATGTGGACCACAGAGTGCCTGATTAGAAGTCTCCCCCCAACTCAGAGCCCACAGGGAGCCTGCCAGAGTTCACCAAGCAGTCTCCCCATTCAACAGAGGGCCCACTTGCCATTGGCAAAATACCTGGCAGCAGGAAGAGGCCCTCAATTGGTCACTTAAGTGGTCCAATTTGCCTCTTGACGGGAAGCGGATCTTCCTCCTTTCCAAAATTTCCATAGTGGGGGGAAGGTGATGAACTTTCCAGTAACCCACCTTCCCTCACGATTTTACAGCCTAAGATACGATATACTTTATTAACTGCTCTCTCAACATGCCCTGCTATCATCAATGACTTCTGTATAGATACACTGAGGACCCTCTGTTCCTAAGCCTCCCTTAGAGTTTCTCATTTTATTTTATACTGTCTTGCCATATTCTTCCTGCCAAAATGAACCACCTCACACTTCTCTGTGTTGAACTTCATCTGCCACTTGTCCACCAATCCACCACCATGCCTATGCCCTTTTAAAGTTCAAGAATATCCTCATCACAGCTGACAACATTTCTAATCTTCGTGTCATCTGCATATTTTGAAATCATGCCCTGAACACCACAGCCTAGGTCATTAATATCAATCAGGAAGAGCAAGGGTCTAACCACTGATCCTTGGTGAACTCCACTACAAACCTGCCTCCAATCTGAAAAACATCCATCAACCACTAATCTTTGTTTCCTGTCACTCAGTCAAGTTCTTATCCAAGTGCTTACTTTCCCTTTTATTCCATGAGCAAGCATTTTGCCCACAAGTCTGTTGTGTGGTACTGTATCAAATGCCTTTTGAAAATCATTATACGACAATATATTTCCAAGTCAGGATGGTGAGTGACTTGGAGGGGAACTTCCAGGTGGTGGTGTTCCCATCTGTCTGCTGCCCTTGTCCTTCTAGATGGTAGCGGTCATGGGTTTGGAAAGTGCTGTCTAAGGAGCCTTGATGAATTCCTGCAGTTCATCTTGTAGTTGATACAAACTGCTGCTAATGTTCATTGGTGGTAGAGGGAGTGAATTTTTGTGGATGTGGTGCCAATTAATGGGCTGCTTTGTCCTGGAAGTTGTCAAGCTTCTTGAGTGTTGTAGGAGCTGCACTCTTCCAGGCAACTGGGGAGTATTCCATCACACTCCTGACTTGTGCCTTGTAGATGATGGACAGACTTTGTGGAGCCACGAGGTAAGTTACTCATTGCACAGTTCCTAGCCTCTGCCCTGATCTTCTAGCCAAAGCATTTATATGGCTAGTCCAGTTCAGTTCCTGGTCAATGGTAATCCCCAGATGCTGATAGATGGGGATTCAGCGATCATAATGCCATTGATTATCAAGGGGCGATGTTTAGATTCTCTCTTGTTGGAGATGGTCATTGCCTGGCACTTGTATGTTACTTGCCACCTTGTCCAGGTCTTGCTGCGTTTGGGCATGGAATGCTGAAGTGAATGAGTTTTGTCTCTAAGGGGAATATTCCTCCATGTCGGAGAACAGGAACACTAGACATGTGGATTTCTCAGTAGCTCAATTTGAAGACTCTTCTGTATAGTCATGAACTTGCATGCAGCTGATTTAGATGTGATACATACCTGAGAAGCCTTTTGGGAACTCAACTAAGCATTGTAATAAGTAGTTCAATTAAGAATGTTCTTCTATATTTCTTCTATTTAGTACTCAAATATGTCCTTATCACATTAGCATTATTTTTCCTAATTTTTGGTTTATTGGAGAAATAAACTTGGATTGAACTGAACTGCCGAGGTAAATTGAAATGAAGCTTGGTGAGCAAATGATTAGTGTAGAAAGGAGAAGCTTCCTACATGCCAACAGGGGATACCTAATTGGTAATGTACTTCACCCTGAGCAAACACAAACAGGTTCAGTGCCACGGTTTTGGTCCAAGTGAAATCAATAACCTGCTCACCAAAGCACAGTTTGCTTTCCACCAGGACCGTGTGGCTCCTGACCTCATTACAGCCATGGGCCAAACACGGACAATAGAGCTGAATTCCAGAGATGAGGTGAGAGTGACTGCCCTCGACAGCCATGCAGTATTTGACCAAGTGTGGCATCCAGAAACACTAGTAAAACTGAAGCCAAAGCAGACCATGAGGAAAACTCTCCGCTGGTTGGAGTCATACCTAGTACAAGGGAAAATGTTTGTGGTTGTTGGAGGCAATCATCTCAGTCCCAGGACATTATTCCTAGCAATAACACTACAGATAAATCATTTTTAACCTGGTGAAGATGGAAGCACATTCAGAAGGATTTTATAACTCTGATAATCCATTTATACCTATTGGGATCAGGGTCATGTCCCGAAATGTGGTATAAGAGGAATAAACCAATTGTACCTGGTAGACTTTAAACTTCTATCATAACTCAGTTCTCCTGCATAAAGACTTAGCCTTTTTCTACACCAGTTTGAGAGCTTGAATGTTTCCCTTGGCCACTTGTAACTGAAGGCTGCTTGTTGTTTCCCAAGGAGCGTAGAGGTAGCCCCGCAGTCAATCTCAAGTGAACTGTCAGCATTTTGGACTCACTGTCCATGTCCCAGCTCGGAAGAAGATTCATGTTTGACTCAAAGTATTAGCTCTGTTGCCAGACCTGATGAGTTTTTGTCCAGCGCTTTCTGTTTTATTTCAGATTTCCAGCATCTGCAGTCTTTTGCTTTTATGTCCATGTTTACTGTGTGTTGTGGTCTGGATATCTCATGGGAGTTTTGGAAAATCAGGAGCTCCCACCATAGTACACATGAAAGCTTCAGCCCCAGACTAGCAGCTCCAACAGGAAGGAGCGAGGCTGAGTGGGTCTGGGAGAAGGTTCTATTGTGAGTTGAGAGAAGACACTGAATGGGAAGTTTCCAGTGCAATCTGAGGACGGAGGCAAGAATGATGCCAGGATGAATTGGTATGGGGGAGAGAGCAGACTACCAATTTGGCCTGAAATAAGGGGGAGTAGAATGCCAGGATGAGCGTGGAGAGGAGGGTGAATTGAAAGGCTTAAATAGGTGTCCTGGGCGTGTCACGCTTGATTAACTGCTAACTTGATGTCAAGAGCAATCACTGCCAACTGCAATTCAGCTCTTGTGTCCAAGTTTGAGGCAAGGTGTAATGAGATCTGTAAGAATGTGGTCCTGGCAAAACCCAAACTCAGCAGAGGTAAGCAGGTTATTGGCAGCAAGTACCACTTGATGGCACTGTTGAGGACTCCTTCCACAACTTTGCTGATGATTAGGAGCAGGCTGATAGGATGGTAATTTGGATTTGTCCTGCTTTTTGTGGGCAGACAATTTTCTGCACTGCCAGTGTTATAGCTGTTACGTCTTCTGATACCCATAAATTAGAACTAATCACACTTTGGATTCAAAATGCTGGAGCTTCATCAAGTATATTTCTTGCTGCTCTCCATGTGGCTGGTGGAGTGATAGACTGATTTATTGTGACTTCACACACGGCTGTAGAGCAGCAGTGAAATGTGGCACCTCAGGGTCTATATTCACATCACATTAATTCCGAGCGTTTCATGACTAATATAATTTACAAGTGTAACAATAATGAAATTGGAACAACTTTGCTAGGGGGATAGTTCTGGAGCACACTGATGTTTTTGTGACCTGCTGCCATCACACCCAGGCAATTCTTCAAGTCACATGAAGTGAACTGAACTGAAAGTAGGGAGATGGCAGATGAATTAAGTAGGTATTTTGCTTTGGTCTTCACGAGAGAGGACACAAGTAACATCCAGAAATAGCTGTAAATCAGGAAATGGAAGGAAGGAAGGAACTCTGGAAAATTACAATCACCAGGGAAGTGGTATTGGGCAATTTGCTGGGGCTGTGGGCTGACAAATCTTCAGGTCCGGATGGACTTCACCCTAAGGTCTTGAAAGGAGTGGCTAGTGAGATAGCTGATGAATTGATTTTAATTTTCCAGAAATCTTTACATTCGGGGGAGGTTCCATTAGACGGGAAAATAGCAAATGTAACTTCTTTATTCAAAAATGGAGAGAGATAGAAAGCAAGAAACTTCAGGCCAGTTAGCCTAGCATCTGTCATAGGAAAAATGTTGGAAGCTATTATTAAACATGTTATAGCAGGGCATTAGATAAATTCAAGGCAATCAGACAGAGTCAACATGGTTTTGTGAAAGGGAAATCATGTTTAACCAATTTATTGGAGTTATTTGAAGGAATCACATGTGTTGTGGATAAAGGGGAACCGGTGGGTGTACTGTACTTAGATTTCCAGAAGGCATTTGATAAAGTGCCACATCAAAGATTATTGCAGATTATAGGGGGTAACATATTGGCATGGATAGAAGATTGGCTAGCTAACAGGGAGCAGAGAGTTGGCATAAATGGGTCTTTTTCTGGTTGGCAGCATGTGCCACAGGGATCAGTGCTGGGGCCTCAACTTTTTACAATTTACAGAAATGACTTACCATAAAGGGACCGAAGGTATGGTTGCTAAGTTTGCTGATGACACAAAGATAGGTAGGAAAGTAAATTGTGAAGAGGACATAAGTGAGCAATGATCTGGCAAAGAGAGTTTAATGTGGGCAAATGTGAAATTGTTCATTTTGGCAGGAAGAATATAAAAGAAGCTTATTATTTAAATGGTGAGAGTATGCAGAGTTCTGAAATTCAGAGGGATCTGGATGTCCTAGTGCATGAATCACAAAAGGCTAGTATGTAAGTACAGCAAGTAATTAGGAAAGCTAATAGAATGTTATCATTTATTGTGATAGGAATTGAATACAAAAGTAGAGAGGCTATGCTTCAGTTGTACAAGGCACTGATGAGACCGCATCTGGAGTATAATGTACAGTCTTGGTCTCCTTATTTAGGGAAAGACGTAAATGCATTAGAAGCAGTTCAGGGAAGGTTTGCTAGACTGATACCAGGGATTGAAGAAGGGCTGGACAGGTTAGGCTTGTATCCGCTGGAGTTAGAACAGTAAGAATAAGAGGCAGCTTGATTGAAACCTTTAAGATCCTGAGGGGTCTTGACAAGACGAATGTAGAGAAGATGTTTTGTCTTGTGGGAAAATCTAAAACTAGGGCCAGGACTTTCAGGTTGTTGGGTGGGATCAGTGGGGGCGAGTGGGAGCGGCTGCAAAATGGACTGCTTTCTGCAACCGGGCCCCTTCCGCGATTTCATGCTGGCTGGCCAATTAATGGCCGGCCAGCGTGAATCATGTGCTGCAGTGCTCAGAGCTGCCTCAGGGAGCTGAAGATTTGTAAAATAAAAAATAAAGAACTTAAAAATGTTAAAAACATGTTCCCTCATGTGACTCTGTCACACGTGCAGGGGCCTGTTAGAAATTAGTTTGAAACTATATTTTTTTTTTAAATCACTGATTGAAGCTTCATCTCGCCTGTGGATGAGGTTTCGCAAAAAAATCCAAAGGCCATCTGGCCGATTCACCTGCCCTCCAGCCGCAAGGTTGGCTGGGCGGGGATAAATTTCTTTGAATTATGACATAAATGGCCTTAATAAGCTGCTTAATTGTTGGCGGGCGGGCTGCCAACTCCCGCACTTGCCCGCCGACCGAAATATCGCGTTCACAGAGGTTCTTGGGCCTTTGGAACTCTCTTCCTCACAAGGCGGTGGAAGCAGAGTTTTTGAATATTTTTAAAGCAGAGCTAGATAGGTTCCTGATTAACAAGGGGGTGAAAAGTTATCGGGGGTAGGCAGGAATGTGGGGTTGAGGTTACAATCAGATCGACCATGCTGTTATTGAATGGCAGAGCAGGCTCGAGTGGCCTACTCCTGCTCCTAATTCATGATATTGCTTGTATGCATGTATGGCTAAAGGCTGGTATCTGCGACAGATGAATCCCTAGAAAACATCATGATTTTGTTGCTGTAGAGGAAGAGTACTTTTGTGTGGATTGCCTGATAGAGTTAACAATACATGAGTAAATATCCTGTGATCACCTGACAAGAATATGTGAGGAGGCTGCTGGTTAAATGGAGCTGATATGTTCTCTGAAGATTAGTTGCCAACTTATTTTGTTCCATTTCCAATCGTGCTACTATCCTCCTTCAATCATGATCATTAAATTACTATTGTTATACTACAAAGGGTTTGCAATTGCTTTGGGAGACACATGGTACAGATTTTTTAAATCTTAGATCCACTGTAAATTCTACATTCTTCCTCAGGATGGTGTCCTAGGCCCAAACATCTTCAGCTGCCTCATCAATGATTTTCCTTTCATTATGAAGTCAAAAGTAGGAAAGTTTGCTGATGATTGTACGGTGTTCAGTTCCTCAGGTGCTGAAGCTGCTTGTGTCCATATGCAGCAAGATCTGGACAACACTTAGGCTTGGGTTGATAAGTGGCAAGTGACATTTGTGCCAGTCAATGGCTATCCCAAAAAGAGAGAATTTAACCAATTCCTACTTTACATTCAAAGGCATTACCATTGCTGAGTCCCCCACCATCAACATCCTGGAAGCCAGCAATGCCCAGAAACTGAACTGGACTAGCCATATAAATCTTGTGGCTACAAGAGCAGGTCAGAGGCTAGGAATCCTATGGCGATGCCCCAAACTCTGTCCACCATCCACAAGAGACAAGGCGATAGCATGATGGAATACTGTCCACTTGCCTGGATGAGTGCAGTTCTAACAAAACTGATAAAAAAACTTGGTACTATCCAGGACAAAGCCATCTGCTTGATTGGCACCCCATTCACATAGACCTTCATTCCCTCTACTGCCATTGGCTGCAGTATATACCATCCACCAGATACATTGCAACAACTTGTGAAGGCTCCTTCAACACCATCTTCAAAACCTACTATCTTTATCACCTAGAAAAATAATGGCAGCAGATGCATGGGAACACCAACACTTGCACATTTCCTTCCGAGTCACACATCAGCCTGACTTGGAAATATATTGCTGCTCCTTCACTGTTACTGGGTCAAAAACCTGGAACTCCCTTCCTAACAGCACTCTGGGTATACCTACACCACATGAGCTCCAACGGCGCAAGAAGATGGCTCACCACCACCTCTCAAGGGCAATTAGGGTGGGCAATGAATATTGGCCTTGCCAGCGAAGCCAGCATCCCATGAAGGAATAATAAATAAAATTCTCAGGCCTCCCCTCCTCCATCAAGCAAAAAACCCAATAATAATATGTACAAGTACGTTCCAAAATGTTTTTCCCACATAATTTTTAGACATTGCAACTTTAAATGACTTATGTCAGAAAAGATTATTTTGGCAGATTAAAAATATTTCCATTTAAATTCTCATGTGAAGAAGGGTAAATTGGCTTTTAGGTGGTCTGTGACATTTTATATAGTATCTATTTTTTGGTGGCAGAGTTGCAGGAAAGTAGGTCACAGTGAAATTGTGATAACCAGAGGCGACAGAAAATGCTATTGAGGGGTCTATTCCTTGGTTTAACCCTTTTGATGACCCATCAGGTTCATGTTATTGTCTTGCAAACTTGCACGTACAATATTGTATATAAATGTCCATATTTTCTTGAGAATCTAAAGTCAAAAATTGTCTTTAAATTTCCGTCCAAATTTGATTGAACTGAAGTATTGAGTGAGCCATAATTGGCTGATTCGTACTTCACAAGCATCAACATGCCTGACTGGCAGGACGAACATGTCTGAGTCATAAAATTATAATGTACTTGTCAAGCCCCTTTAGAGATCTGAGCATACTACTAGGCTGATGCTTAAGAGGGATCCCTGCACTGTTACTAAGGGTGTCTTTTGGAAGTGATGTTAAACCAAAGCCCAGGAACAGAAGATCACAAATACCTTGCAGCACTGATCCCAAAGAAGAGTAGGAAGTCTCCCAGTGTCCTGCTTAACACTCAAAACCCTTTAACCACCAAGAACAAGTTTGCTGGTGATTCATTTGTTTTCTTTCTTTGGGACATACCTAGCTGTGTGTTGGATTTACCTGCAAAGTCACAGTGAAAATGTTCTTCCGATGCATGCATGACTTAGGCTTGGGTGCCCAGGGCACAATTTCAAAATTTTTGTGGATAACACACAACTTGGAAGTATTGAGAACTGTGCGGAGGATAGTAATAAACTTGGAAGGCTGCTGGAATGTGTGGACACGGGACAGATGAAATTTAATACAGGGAAGTGTGCAGTGATTCATTTTGGTAGGAATAATGTGGAAAGAATATAAGATAAAGGGCACAATTCTAAAGTGGGTGTAGGAGCTGAGGGACCTGGGGGCATATGCACATAAATCGTTGAAGTTGGCAGGCCAGTTTGAGAGCGTGGTTAATAAAGCATAATGGACACCTTCTCAAGGGCAATTAAGGACGGGGAATAAATGCTGGCCTAGCCAGTGACACCCACATCCCATTAATGAATAAATTTAAAAAAAGGGATCCTAGTGGTTATAAATAGATTCATAGAGTACAAAAGCAAATTCATTATGATAAACATGTAGAAAACACTGGTCTGGCCTCAACTGTAGTATTGAGTCCAGTTCTGGGCACCACACTTTAAAAAGGATGTAAAGGTATTTGAAAGGGTACAGAAAATGTTTGTGAGAATGGCAACTGGGATGAGGAACTTTAGTTACATAGATAGATTGGAGAAGCTGGGGCTGTTCTCCATGGAGGTTAAGAGGATGTTGTAATATGCTTTTAACGGATATTAGCATGATATCACTAGAAGGGAAATGTGTCATGTGATCCAGTCTTAGTTTCACTTTTGCTTTGAGCAGAGCTCACACACACAGCTCTGATATCTTCAAGATTTATACCAATATATAACTGTTCTCATGTGCCTAGCCTTAATAAATGAACCCACAACGTATTTACCAAATTGCTAATGAGAAGTACAGAGGGAATCCTGCACAATTACAAATGGTGATCAGGAGTGATAAGGTAGGTGGCAGCAAGATTAAGCACGGGTACAACATGGTGAACAGCCTTAGATTGTGCTGCCTGGCATGAGAAGACCCTTGACATTTTGGTCAGACCACAAAAAAGTCTGAGAGTGTTGAAAGTGCAGAGTGATGATTGCAAAGCAAACCTAGTGCTCAAATAAAGAGCTGGTAAGCAACTGGATCCCTCGTGGTGAGCTTGCAGCACATAGCCTGTCAGTTGCACAAGTGGAACGGCATTTCAAGAGGGCCAGCACCAGGTTAGCTTAGTCGGGAAAGGCAAGTGACCACGGTGTGGGGGCCGGAATGATAGCGAGTGAGCGAGAGTCAAACAAAAAAACCCTATCATTAAAAATCATGCTAGAGAAAGTTGTGATTATGACAGGTGGCTCCCGGAGTTGTTGAACAATAAATTGAATTAAGAGCAAAGACACAATTATTCCGTGGTGCATTCCCGCCACAACTCATGCACAGCTTTGGAAAAGTGTGTGAAAGTGGCCACAGTGACATGAATCTTTGATATTACAGGAGAAGGAAGGTCAAAGGCACAGTGATAGAATGTCCACAAAATTTCCCAGTTTGAACTGGGATGAAGCTGACCAATTCAAAATGTTTAAACAGCGTACAGGTCGTGTGGCTAAACCAGACAAGCCAGCCATAAAAATTTGCCTAATTGTTAGGAATGAAGGTCTACACAGCCTGAACATGTCAGGATTAACAGAAGAAGAGCCAAAGACTGGAATCATCCCAGATTTGCACTAAGTGAGGTCGCAGGCGGGAAAAAGGCTTTACCTGCTGACCACAGTCTTCTTATGCATTTCCATCCCAATTCCACCTCATTAATCATACATTCCCAGGAAACACGCCATTTCACTGGCGGGCTGCCTCTCATTCACCCGCTCTGCCCTCACCTTGTCAATTCCTCACAGCGGTTGTTATTTATAAAGTGCAGCCATGTGCACACGTCTCAGTGTTTCCAGCGCAAGGCTGCTGCACAGATGACATGGTCCCAAAAGGCAAGAAGACTGCAGCCTCCCCGATTCATTGACCTGCCCCGGAACACTTTTTGGACACCATGGAGGGCTGCTATTATTTCCTCTACCTCGGCTCTGGCCGCAGGAGGGTCAACAACATCACCAACCAGGCTTGGTTGGCAGTGGCTGTGGTGATCAGCGCCAATGTGCTGCAAAACAGGACAGCCACCCAGTGCTGAAAGAGGATGAATGATCTCTTCTGTTCAGCCAGGGTAAGCCGCTTTTCCTATCACTCTCAACTCACACATTCACAAACCCATCCAACATCCAAAGGGACATCACTCATTGCCAGTTCAAGGGACATCTCCATTTAATTCTCTCACACACATGTTCATTGTCCTCATCCCGTCCATGGGACCACTCACCACCCACGCATGACAGGCATACTTATTATTTGGCCTGGCAGGCATCCTGCTGACACTTTCTCCAGTTCTATTCATGCAGGACAAGCTGGCACATCTAATGGACTTGAAACGTTCACTCTGTTTCTCTCTCCACAGGTGCTGCCAGCCCTGCTGAGGTTTTCCAGCAATTTCTGTTTGTATCTCAGGTTTCCAGCGTCCACTGAGACAAGGGAAAGAGGTCGCACACTGGTGGACATCAAGGTCCTCACGGACTTTGAAAATAGAGTCATCCAGCTGGCCGGCGAAGACCTGGACCATTCCTGTGCTGACAGTGAGATTGGCGCTGCTCAACCAAGTGAGGATCCATCAGTGCAACATCCATCAGACAACCATACTGTGAGTGATGTAATAAAAGATAAATACTGTGGTTGCTGGAAATCTGAAATACAAACAGGGAATGCTGGAAAAACTCAGCAGGGCTGGCAGCACCTCTGGAGAGAGAAACAGAGTTAACGTTTCAAGACCATAAGGTGTTTTGTCAGAGCTAAAGCTGAGTGATATGTCCTGTTTCACAGGCCACTTCTATGCACTAATTATCTATCCTTGCTTTTGCCAGCACATCTGATGAAGCCCATGACCCAGGCCCAGGACTCAAGTGCCAAAGACACCTCAGAAGCTGAAACCCCAATTGAAGAACCGTCACAGCGCTCACCCACACCCATCACCAGTGCAGGGACACACACCTCGGCGGGACCAAACTCTAGAGTAGCCTTGGCGTCACAATCTGGTGAGCACACTGCACCATCTGATCCCACAGCAGGCGGCGGCTAGGTCTTCCCAGCTGTCCGACACTCGGAGGACTGCTGGAGACAAGAAATTTGCTGAATCCGAGTCAGATGAGGAGCCTCTGGTCTCGGTCATACCACAATTGATAACAACACTGGTTCTCGGTCACCTGCAAGAATGACAAGTGGACCGGCAGCGTGTGTGGGAGCCCCAGCTGCCCCTTCTTCCTGAGGGTGCTGCTCCTCCCTCTGCCTAGCCAGGTGCCCCCATCATTCTCTTCTCCTTCATCTCCGCTCTCTGCAAGCCATGAGGCATACAGCTAGGTCACCAGGCTCCATGCTCCTGATGTTCTCCTCCTGCAGGATGAAAAAGAGAGACATGTGGGTTATCTTGGGTTTACTAAGAGCCTCTCTTGATTAAGTCTGAAGGCCCCTTAACGTTTCCCAGAGAGTGCTGGCTACCACTTGGATGGCCAGAGTTTAGTGCGCTGCATGGCTGCCTTTCACTGCTCCACCTGATCAATTGGCAGTAGATTTGCCCTTTGGAACGCATGCTGTGCTCTCAGCTCAGAATCACAGAATCACAGGATTGTGTCGGTACAGAAGGAGGCCATTTGGCTCAGGTGCAGGCATTTCCCTAGCCCGCACTGCAAAGTTCTGCTGTTAGCCTGAACCATGGGGGAGACTGGACCCAACCTGAATGATGACATTGTAAGGGGCTGTGAGCACCTCCACCAGTGACTGCTCCATGGTCAGCTTTAGCAAGGAGATTGTACAATATGCCCAGTCATCCAATCATTCTGTACCCCACTGAAACGCTCATTAGTTTGCAGTCTGTGCTCGAGGGGTGAAAAGCTCTGGAGCATTTGGTGGCACTTTCAGGCCTCTGCGATGCTTGAGTGGATAAATAAGCTAGAGGCCCGACTCCACACATGTCAATGTGGCTGCACTTGAACTGTCTCAGTTGCGGAAGAATGGTCTTTTTTTTTACAGGTTTCCCTAATGCGTGGATGTGCATGAACATCAGCCGCAGGGCAGCCCTTGCACCAGCGCCACAGTGTCATCCAGCTGGGAAAATATGACTTACCTGTGCCTTTGCCTGAAAGCACAGCGCTTCAAATTTGAAGTCCAACAGGTGACCCTCGCGGCGAGTGCTACGCAATGTTACTGTGCACTCACTTCTGAGTTCCCCGCGCAGTTTAGCTTGCCGGGTGCAAGCCTTATAATTGTTGCTGTGAAACATGTCAGCATGCAATCACACCATGTGCTCAGATGATTCAGCGTGGGGTGTTGATTTGGGCAAACTGGGCTTATAATTATATGCAGGTGTATTACAATGAGGTTCCTGACGTGCAGCAGGATATGTGGCCCGCCATTGACGGGCAAAGCGGACAATTGCAAACTGGTTTCATGGCATTGTGAAACCGATTCTTGGCCTTTCCGCCACATTGTCTGCTCATGCCCACCATGATGCCTGCCGCCAGTGGGCACGGCAAATTTCACCCAAAGGCTCCCCAAAAGATATGGTCTACACCGAAAGACCAGATTGAAATCAACTTAAATTTTTATATTCATTGGCTAGAGATCATGTCATTTCAATAACGCCTTCAGAATCCATAGATCACTTCATCAGCAGATGCAGAGAAAAGGGTACATACTGTGATTTTTCAGATGCACAGCTAGCAGCCAGAATTGTTGAGTTGGTGATCGCATCCAATCCCATAGAAGCATTTCAGAAAGATCTGCTAGACAAGCCCAAAACGTGTAGCATCAAAGAGCTGCCCAAGGATGGATGTAAATACGAAGCAATCCTCGCAGGTCAACAATGCTTACAGGTCAGAAGTACAGCCAAATAGTTGATGCACTCACTAGAGCAACCAAAACCCAGCAAGATATGTGGAAATTATGGCCCTTCTGCATGTATCAAGGAAATGCTCAACTTTCCATCATTCCTGCATTGACACCGGCAGTGCACTAGAGCAAAGACTGAAGCAGCTACAAAGACTCGAGAACTGATCCAAACAAACTGTACACAATGGGTACCTTCAAGCAGTATGAATGACTATCTGGCAGCTTTTCAGAAACATTTACATGGGGTAATTGACAAACCAGAGAATTATGGTGATGTACACGACGAGACGAATGGTGCCTGTGAGATTAGGTACAACTTGATGATCACATCGGATACACTTAGCAGATTACCCATCTCAACAAAAACAGAAGATATATCCTTGGATCTACACGTTAACTTCATTGACATTAGGCTTGAAAATGTTCTCCAAATTGATCTGGCACATATTGTGCAATGCAAATGCAGCAGCTACATGAAGAAATGGCAGAAGATTCCACACTACAAAAACTGTGGAAAACCATCAGCAAAGGATGGCCTGATTCAATTCAGCATGCCCAAGAATGCGCAAGACCATTTTTGCCCTAATGGGACGAGCTAGGAACCTCCTGGGGGTCATTTTTAAAGGCAGGCAATCATCATGCCTGAATGTTTGCAACCTGATATTCTTCAATAACTTCATCACTCGCAGAAGCTCATAGATCGGATGTGAAGACTTGAAAGAAATGTTGGCCGACTATGAACAATGACATTGAAGTCATCATCAAGATATGCCAGGCATGTCAAAAGTATATGCCAAGTCACCATTGATTGCTACCCACCTTTGGTCCAAAATCGTATCTAACCTCTTACCTGTCCGTGGCACTGATTTCATCATCATTCTTGACTACGTTACCAAGCACCCTATCATTTGATAATTGCACAATACATCAAACACTCCCGTTGCGCATATTCTGTGCTATTTTCAGTTTATTTGGTGTGCCTAGTAAGATCATTGCAAATAATGGTTCACAATTTATTGTTAAGCCAGTTCAGCCATTTCACGTGTGAAGTGGAATATTGATCACACTACTTCTTCTCCACATTACCATAGATCTAACAGCTTAGCTGAACAGATGATCTGCACTTTGAAATTCCTAACTCTCAAATGTAGACGGACCAAGCAAGATCTACACATTGCAATGTCATACCTGAGAGCGACACCTTTAGTGCAACCATTCCATCACTGGTAGCCCATGTTCGGCAGACCAGCGCGTACCAATTTACCTACTCTCACCCAATTCTACTCTCTCAGAAACTAGAGAGGAACTTTTAAAACTACAGGTGAAGATGACCACAATGCCTGACAAAAATGCTGGTACAAAATTGCCAAGTTTACAGCCGGGACAATAAGTTCGCATTCGGGATCCCACAGAAGGTGCATGGCAACCAGTTGAGGTGACAAAGAGTTGTTCAGAACCAAGGTCCTTGGAAGTCCTTGCACACTGGTCCCATTGATGATGTGTAACCAAAGACAAATCAGATCTATTCCCGCACCTTAACCACCATATGCAAGCACCTAGTCCATTTAGGACAAGATCCCAAATGCAACTAGGAACAACATCCAAGAATCAAAATCCCACAGGTCACTGTGAGCAATTAAAGAAACCTCCAGGCAAGGTCACCATCACAAAATGTGGGCGTACCAGCCGATTACCTTTAAGCTTTAGAGGCTCATTGATTCATAAGTTCTATGGATTTATGTAAGGGTAATTAAACATGAACACGTATTGTAAATAGTTCTACTTGTTTGGAAGGGGGGAAAGTATCTATAAAGAGAAAGGGGGCTGTTGTAATATACCTTTAGGGATATCAGCATGACATCACTAGAAAGGAAATATGTCATGTGATCCAGTCTTAGTTTCACTTTTTGCTTTGATCAGTGCACACACAGACATAGCTCTGATCTCTTCAAACTTTATACTTAAGAAGAACTTTTCTCATGTGCCAAGTCTTAATAAATGAGCCCACAATGTGTTTATCTAATCCTTTATGAGCGATTTATGCCTTGTGTGTTGTACAGTAAATAAGCCTAATGTAGATTTGACAGAGGTGTTCAAAATCATTAGGGGCCTAGACAGAGTAGATAGGGAGAAACTGGTCCCATTGGTGGAAACATCTAGAAGCAGAGGATACCATTTTAAAATGAATGGCAGAAGAAGCAACAGCCCTTGAGGAAAAGTTTTTTTATACAGCAGGTGGTTAGAATCTGGAATGGACTGCCTGAGAGTATGGTTGAGGTAAATTTAATCATGGCTTTCAAATGAAAATCGGATAATTATCTGAACAGAAAGGTTTGCAGGTCCATGTGGGAATGGCGGGACGTGGGATTAGGTGAATAGCTTTTGCAGAGGGCCAGCACAGACACACCAGTTAAATAGACTCCTTCTGTGCTGTAAGCATTCTGTTATTCCATGATTCAGTTTGGGACCATGGACTTCTGTGTTAATCTTGCTCTAGAGGGTGGATCATCTTCAATGGTGGTACTTCCATCCAATTTGCTCAGCTCTTAGAAAGGTCATTCTTTGTCTACCATGATCTCTTTTACCACTGATCTTTCCCATCAGCACCAGGCTTTCTAAATCATGAGTTCTTATTCCGTGCCCAAGCAACTCAAACTGTCTCTTCCTGATTTTGGTTAGCAGTTCTCTTGGCCTCAAGTGTTACTAACACCTCTTCATTGGAAGTGTGATTTGCCCAAGATATCTTCATTCTTCACCTCAAAAAATACAGCTCTGCAGCCTCAATTCTTCTCTGTATTGTTTCACTGATCATCCAACACGTGCATTTTTGAAATAAAAACAGAAAGTGCTGGAAAAACTCAGCAGGTGTGGCAGCATCTGTGAAGAGAGAAACAGAGTTAACATTTTGAGTCCATATGACTTGCTTTTTTGACACATGTATGTCAAAATCGGTGTGACCTAACATTCCAGTCTCATCAGCTTTGTTTTCATTGTTAATTTTGAGTTGGTCATATTCTTTTTCATTTCTCAAAATGCATCTTTGGCCATTCCAATCCTTCATCTTATTTCTTGGTTGCACTTTCCACCCGATGTTAACACACTTCCTAGGTAATAAAGTTTGTCTAACTGTTTTGGTCTTATTCTTCACTGTGATCTTGCATTCTGGTATGATTTTCTTTTTGGACACTACTAGGCATTCTGCTTTCTTACAATTTATGCTCAGCCTTTTCTTCTCACTTTCACTCACTAGCCTATCCGAAATCTTTTGCAGTTTCTCGTCAGAGTCGGCAGTAAGAACAGTGTCATCAGTATATCTTATGTTATTAAGGATGCAGCCTCCAACTAATAATCCAGTAAGATCTTCAAACTCTCTAAGAATTTTTCCACTATATAAACCTGGAGAGAAAACACACTTCTGTCCTTCCAGAACCATGATAGGGTCCCCCATGTCCTCACTTATCACCCCACAAGCCTCCACATTCAAAGGATCATCCTCCGCCAACTCCAGCATGATGCCATCACCAAACACATCTTCCCTTCACCCCCCCCCCCCCCGGTGGCATTCCGGAGGGATCATTCCCTCTGGGATACCCTGGTCCACTCCTCCATCACCCCCTACACCTCAACCCCCTCCCACGGCACCTTCCCATGCAACCGCAGAAGGTGCAACACCTGCCCCTTTACTTCCCCCCTCCTCACCGTCAAGTGAAGCAACATTTCACTTGCACTTCCCTCAATTTAGTCTACTGCATTCGTTGCTCTCAATACGGTTTCCTCTACATTGGAGAGACCAAACGTAGACTGGGTGACCGCTTTGCAGAACACCTTCGATCTGTCCGCAAGCATGACCCAGACCTCCCTGTCGCTTGCCATTTCAACACTCCACCCTGCTCTCATGCCCACATGTCCGTCCTTGGCCTGCTGCATTGTTCTAGTGAAGCTCAACGCAAACTGGAGGAACAGCACCTCATCTTCCCGCTAGGCACTTTACAGCCTTCCGGACTGAATATTGAGTTCAACAATTTTAGATCATGACCTCTCTCCTCCATCCCCACCCCCTTTCCGATCCCCCCCGTTTTTTCCAATAATTTATACAGATTTTCTTTTCTATTTCCATTATTTTTAAATGTATTTCCATCCATTGTTTTATCTCTACCTTTTAGCCTATTTCGATCCCTTCCCTTCACCCCACCCCACCCCCACTAGGGCTAACTGTACCTTGTCTGTCCTGCTTTCTACCCTTAATTAGCACACTCCTTACATAATATTACCACCTTCAACACCTCTTTGTCCTTTTGTCTATGACATCTTTTGGCTATCGCCACCTATCACTGGCCCCCTATCCAGCTCTAACAGCGCCCACCCCCCCACACCCCATCACCAACCTTAAACCAGCTTATATTTCATCTCTTTTCTATCTTTACTTAGTTCTGTTGAAGAGTCTTAAGGGCTTGAAACGTTAACTGTGTTCCTCTCCGCAGATGCTGTCAGACCTGCTGCATTTTTCCAGGTAGTTTTGTTTTTTTTTTTCTCCTGTCTAACTCCTGTTTTAATCTTCACAAAATTGCTTCGGTCCTTCTCAACTTTTATGGCTGCAGTTTGTTCCCAATAAGATTTCTTAATACTCCAAGATCTTTGCTGCAACATCAAGAGACTCTCACATGCTCATCAGTTTTGCATGTTTTACCTTAAGAAATGCCTTGCAATAATCAATAAAATGCACAAATATATATTTTTTCACCTTTATGGCTCTTTGCATGCCAACCAAAAAGAAAGCATTTCTTGTTCCCCTATCTTCTACTAAACCACATTGAAGAGCTGAAACTTCTGGCTTTATCTTTCTCCTGGCCATCTTCATCAGTACTCAAGAAAGGATCTTAGGAATGTGACTCATCAGGTTGATAGATGGAGGTGAGCCACCTTCTTGAAACGTTAATCCATGTGGTGCAAGTACACTCCCAGTGTTGTTAGGGAGGGAGTTCCAGGTTTTTGAACCAGCGACAGTGAAGGAACGGCGATATGTTTCCAAGTCAGGTTAGTGTGGGGCCTGCAGGAGAAGCTGCAGGTGGTGGTGTTCCCGTGAGCCTGTTGCCCTTGTTCTTCTTAGTGGTAGAGGTTGTGGAATTGAAGATGCTATGATTACTATCATTGAATCCCACACCATCAACATCCTGGAGGCTTACAATTGACAAGAAAGTTAACTGGGTCAGCCATATAAATAGTGTGGCTACAAGAGCAGGTCAGAGACTGAGAATTCTACACTAAAATAAAAGCAAAATACTGCGGATGCTGGAGATATAAAATAAGAACAGAAAGTGCTGGAAAATCTCAGCGAGTCTGGCAGCATCTGTGGAAAGAGAAATAGGGTTAATGTTTGGAGTCCAATATGACTCTTCTTCGGAATTGAGGTTTCTTGAGTGTTGGAGCTAATGGAGAGTATTCCAGGCAAGTGGGGAGTATTCCATCATACTTCTGATTTGTGCCTTGTAGATGGTGGACAGGTTTTGGGGAGCCAGGAGGTGAGTTACTCATGGAAGAGTTCCCAGTAACAAAAACAGAAAGTGCTGGAAAATCTCAGCAAGTCTGGCAGCATCTGTGGAGAGAGAAACAAAGTTAACATTTTGAATCCCAACTCAAACCCAGCTCATGACTCCCCAAAGCTTGTCTTCCATCTACAAGGCACAAGTCAGGGCTGTGATGGAATACTCCCCACTTGCCTGGATGAGTGCAACTCTGACAGCACTCAAGAAGCTTGACAGCATCCAGGACAAAGCAGCACACTTGATGGACACCCCACACACCACCTTAAGTATTCACTCCCTCCACCACTGGCACACAGGAACAGCAGTGTGTGCCATCTACAAGAAGGTAGCACTACAGCAAGTTGCCAAGCCTCCATTGATAGCCATCTCTACCACCTAGAAGGCCAAGGACAACAGGCACATGGGTTCATCACCATCTGCAGGTTCCCCTCCAAGCCACACACTTTCCTGACTTGTATATTGCCCTTCCTTTACTGTTGCTTGGTCAAAATCCTGGAACTCCCTTCCTAAAGGGGCAATGGATGTACCTACACTACATGGACTGCAGCAGCTCAAGAAGGCCGCTTACCACTTCCTTCTAAATGGCAATTCAGGGGTGGGTAACAAATGTTGCATTCGCCAGCGACACTCACACCCCATGAGCAAATGAAAAAGAAAGCTTGAATTCAATGATTAATAATGGTGAAACCAAAATTATTTTCACTGTAAGCTTCAAATGCTGTAGAAAAGCAGCCTGCTTGTTCGGAAATGGGTATAGAAGGAATTTGATGAATTCTATGGTTCTGTGATGCCTTATTTCAATGGGTTAAGCGGCAGATGTAAATCAATGCAATTACAAATTATAACACACATGAGAGCAATCACACATGAGAGTTATTTATTGCATAACACATTTCAAGTGCTCATGCCAAGTTGAATGTTCTTTCTTCCCCTTCATGTGTGGAAGAAGTGTTTCTGCAAAGCCAGGCGAGTAACTGTGAAATTTCAGCTGTGTCATTTAGTGGGCCCAGGATAAAGCAAACAGACTGCATTGGACCAATTTAGACACTGCAAAATGTGTAGTTTTAATGTTTCTTTTTAAGAGGCCATCACAAGCTCCTTGGCTGCAAACAGATTTGGGTTTTTCTGTATTACAGCAATGATATAGGCCATCAGCAGCAGCAGAATTGCACTCGAACACAATCTGTAATCTCATGACCCGGCATATCTCCCACTCTACAATTGCCACAAAGCCAGGGGATCAACCCTGGTTCAATGAAGAGTGCAGGAGGTCATGCAAGGAGCAGCACCAGGCATATGTCAAAATGACGTGTCAACGGAGTGAAGCAATAACACTTGCATGACAAACAATATAAGCAGCAAGCGATAGACAGAGCTGAGTGATCCTACAAGTGACAGATCAGGTCTAGGTCCTGCCACAACCAGTCGTGAATAGCGGTAGAGAATCAACCAACTCACTGGAGGAGGAGGCTCCACAAATAGCCCCATTCTCAATGATGGAGGAGCCCAGCACATCAGCGCAAAAGATAAGGCTGAAGCATTTGCTACAATCTTCAGCCAGAAGTGCTGAGTGGATGTTCCATCTTGTCGTCCTCTGGAGGTCGCCAGCATCACAGATGCCAGTCTTCAGCCAATTCAATCCATGTGATATCAAGAAACAGCTGAAGGCACTGGATACTGCAAAGGCTATGGGCCCTGACAATATACCGACAATAGCACTGAAGGCTAGTGCCCCAGAACTTGCTGGGCCCCTGGCCAAGCTGTTTCAGTATAGCTACAACACTGTCATCTACCCGACTATGTGGAAAATTGCCCAGGTATGTCCTGTACACAAAAAGCAGGACAAATCCAACCAGGCCAATTAACACTTCATCAATCTACTCTTGATCATCAGTAAAGAAATGCAAGGGCCATCAACAGTGCTATCAAGCGGTACTTGCTTAGCAATAACCTGCTCACTTGACGCCTTGTTTGTGTTCCTCCAGGGCTACTCAGCTCCTGACCTCATTATATACATGGTTCAAACGTGAGCAAAAGAGCTGAACTCCTGAGGTGAGGTGAGAGTGCCTGCCTTTGACATCAAGGCAGCATTTGAACAAGTGTGGCATCAAGGTGCCCTAGCAAAACTGGTTTCAATGGGAATCAGGGGGAAAGCTCTCCACTGGTTGGAGTCAAACCTAGCACCAAGGAAGATGGTTATGGTTGTTGGAGATCAGTCATCTCAGCTCCAGGACATCACTGCAGTAGTTCCTCAGTAGTGTTCTTGGTCCAACCATCTTCGGCTACTTCATCAATGATCTTCCTTCCATCATAAGGTCAGAAGTGGGGATGTTCGCTGATGATTGTGCACTGTTACACACACTTAATCTATCTATATCCCTTTGCAGATTCCCTACCTCCTCTTGATGATTTACTTTCCTACCTATCTTGGGCTAACAGCAAGTTTAGCTATCATACATTTGGTCCCTTCATCCAAATCATTGATATAATTTAAACATAGTTGAGGACCCAGCACTGATCCCTTGGAACTCCACTAGCTACAGATTGCCAACCCAAAATATACCTTTTATCCTCACTCTGCTTCCTGTTAGCTAGCCAATCCCTTAACCAAATAATATGTTACTGCCAGCCACGCCATGTTCCCTCATCTTGTGTTCCATGTTCCACACCATGTTCCCTCATCTTCCCTCATCACCTTTGATGTGGCACCTTATCAAATGCCTTTTGAAAACCCAAGTATGCCATATCCACAAGTCTTCCTTTATCCATCTTGCTTATTATTTCCTCAAAAAACTCTAATAAATTAGTTAAACATGACTTCCCTTTCACAAAGACGTGTTGACTCTGTCTTTTCACATGATTTTTTAATTATCCTGCTATAGCCTCCTTAATAATGGATTCTAACAATTTCCCTATGACAGGCATTAGACTAACTGGCCTGTAGTTTCCTGCTCTCTGTCTCCCTCCTTTCCAATTTAAATGGAAAATTTGGAACTCTGTGGGAGTCTGAGAAAGGTAGGATAACACTTTTAAACCATGTAATTACAAAGATGCTTTATTATCCTCTAAGCACAAAAAGTCCTCCCACACTCATTGCAAAATCTCATCCCTGTTTCAAGCCAGAGCCTAAGTGGTCAATGAAAATTATTGTGCTGGTGATCTGGAGCCCTTAACTCCAAGGTGAAGATAGTTGAATCTCATGTCCTGTGGGTAAAGTAAAGTCATAGCACACAACATTAAATTGCAATAACTTCCTGTAGGATTTTTACTGTTTGCAATCCTTAGCAGATTTTGGAGAGATTTTAGCTTAGAAATTGGCTTGCATCCAAATTGCAGTATGATCTGGGCATAGCACAGGCTGTACATGCCTCATGAGTCTGACAGTGGGACCGTGGCAAATTGATCAACAGGCCTCATTAGTTTACTACTGGTGAGCTGCAGACATCAGAAGCACCCTTGAATGAGTTCACTAATTAGAGGGCAACAAGATCAGTTGGCTGAGATCAAAGAGGTGCAATTTGTGGTGTGGTGTGGTGTGGTGTGGTGGGGGGGGGGGTGGGGGGGGTGGTTGGTAGTTATATCTGACAGTAGCTTGAGGCTTTTATATGGAGCTGGGAGGAGTAATTTTAAGTATTTTTTAAAAAACTCACCATTTTTTGTGGCAGCCTCCAGTGATTCATTTAAGGACCACTAGTTAGACTACATGGAAACCTGGTAAAGCTAAATACAGCAGGCCCAGTGTCAGCTGTGTTGAGGGCAAAGCATTTTCCTGTTTAAGTCGGAAAACATACATTAAGCCACTAATTAGCATATTTAAGCTCCTAATGCTTGTTTTAAGCAGCTACCAGGTACACCTCAACAATGCCTTGACCCAATATTGCAGGTGGTGTGTTCCTGAAACTATTTGACCAAGGGGGGTTGGCCCTTGAAATTGCACCTCCCTGTACCAATTTCCAACCCAGAAAGTAGATGCAACTGATCCAATTGCTTCTCATTTACCTCTCCATATAATTTTTCATGAACACATATGCCTGGAATTTTCTGGAGGGTCTCCATAGGTACATTAATGGGACTCCCATATTAATGGTCGTATCCACCGACTAAGTTACAGCAGTAGATTGGGAGAACACTGAAATTCAGAGTCGATATATTTTTTATTAATTCATGGGATGTGGGCTTCGCTGGCTGGGCCAGAATTTATTGCCCATCCTTAGTTGCCTTTGAGAAGGTGGTCATAAGCTGCCTCCTTGAACAGCTGCAGTCCATGTGATGTAGGTACACCCACAGTGCTGTTAGGGAGGAAGTTCCAGGATTTTGACCCAGTGACAGTGAAGGAGTGGTGATATATTTCCAAGTCAGGATGGTGAGTGACTTGGAGGGGAACTTCCAGGTGGTGATGTCCCCATGTATCTGCTACCGTTGTCCTTCTAGTTAGTAGTGGTCATGTGTTTGGAAGGTGCTATCTAAGGAGCCTTGGTGAATTCCTGCAGTGCACCTTGTATATGGTACACACTGCTGCTACTGTGTGTCGGTGGTGGAAGGTGTAAATGTTTGTGGATGTGGTGCCAATCAAATGGGCTGCTTTGTCCTGGATGATGTCAAGTTTCTTGAGTGCTGTTGAAGCTGTACTCATCCAGTCAAGTGGGGTGTATTCCATCACACTCCTGACTTGTGCCTTGTAGGTGGTGGACAGGCTTTGGGAAGTCAGGTGGTGAGCTTCTTGTCACACGATTCCTAGCCTATGACCTGTGCTTGTAGTCACAGTATTTATATGGCTAGTCCAGTTCAGTTTCTGGTCAATGGTAACCTCCAGGATGTTGATAGTGGGGGTTTCAGTGATGGTAATGCCATTGAACATCAAGGGGCAATGGTTGGATTCTCTCTTGTTGGGGATGGTCATTGCCTGACCCTTGTGTGGCACAAATGTTATTTTCCACTTGTCAGCCCAAGCCTGGATATTGTCCAGGAATTGCTGCATTTGGACATGGACAGCTTCAGAATCTGAGGAGTTGCGACTGGTGTCTGACTGACACTGTAACTGACTCTGTCACATGAGCAGGGACATATTATTAATTAAATTTAAAAATGTTTATTTTATTTTTATTTGCTTTTGGAAACCTCATCCCGCCTGTGCTTGAGGTTTTCTAAAAACTGCAAAGGCCACTTGGCCTTTTCGTCTCCCCGTCAACCGTAAGGTTGGACGGGCAGTGAAAAATGTAAGCTAATTGAGACTTTAATGGCTTCAGCAGGCCTTTTAATTGTCGACGGGTGTGCTGCAGACTCCCGGGCGTGCCCGCCAGCCGAAATAATGCCTGACTGCGATTTGATGTCGGGACATTTTACACTCCTGTGGGTCGGGCGCACACCCGCCTGCTAAGGTAAAAGTTTTTCCCCAAATTTGTTCAGTTATTCAGTCGGATCATGTTGGTCTGTACCTGAACTCCATTTACCTTCTTTTCCTCCCTTGATACCTTTATCGAACAAAGATCCATCACTCTCACTCAAGCGCTGAGAAGCCATGATTTCAATCCACCATGGCAAGTTGTTATATTGAATTCAATCAATCTGATCGTTTGTGAGATGGCATGAGGATAAAATGACCATGAAAACTTATGAACTGTTGTAAAAAAGAAAGATTTGCATTTATATGGCACTTTTCATAATCACAGTATGTCCCAAAGACATTTACAGTCAATGAAGTACTCTTGAAGTATAGCCATTGTTGAAAATCTGGAAATGCAGCCACCAAATTTGCAGACAGCAAACCACACTATGATAATGATGCAGGTAATCTGTGTTTTCTGTGATGCTGATTGAGGGATCAATATTATCTAGGGTAATAATGATAACTCCCCTGTTCTTCATCAAAATATACCATCCACCAGTTGAATGACTGGACATACCGGACAGGTTTCTATTTGAAACAGATAACGTTATTATAGAACTCCTTCAGAAGTTACATGCTTGAATCAGGTCCACGACTAGAAAGCTCCGCCCCCTGGATTACCCATGTTTAGTGCTCATTCGACAAGAACAATCACGTGACCCTTTTTTAAAATTCATTCACGGGATGTGGGCTTCACTGGCTAGGCCAGCATTTATTGCCCAGCCCTAGTCGTCCTTGAGAAGGTGGTGGGGTGGTGGTGAGCTGCCTCCTTGAACCGCTGCAGTCCATGTGGTGTAGATACACCCACAGTGATGTTAGGAAGAGAGTTCCAGGATTTTGACCCAGCAACAGTGAAGGAACATTGATATATTTCCAGGTCAGGATGATAAGTGACTTGGAGGTGAGCTTCCAAGTGGTGGTATTCCCATCTATCTGCTCCCCTTGTCCTTCTAGGTGGTAGTGGTCGTGTGTTTGGAAGGTGCTGTCTAAGGAGCGATGGTGAATTCCTGCAGTGCATCTTGTAGGTGGTACACACTGCTGCTACTGTGCATCGGTGGTGGAGGGAGTGAATATGGGTGTGGTACTTTGTCCTGGATGGTGTAAAGCTTCTTGAGTGTTGTTGGAGCTGCATTCATCCAGGCAAATGGGGAGTATTCCATCACACTCTTGACTTGTGCCTTGTAGTTTTTCAGAGAGTCAGGAGGTGAGGTACTCGTTACAGGATTCCTGCCTTTAGCATGCTCTTGTAGTCACAATATCTATATGGCTAGCCTAGTTCAGTTTCAGGTCAATGGTAACCCCCAGAATGTTGACAGTGAGGAATTCAGTGATGGTAATGCCATTGAACATCAGGGAACAATGGTTAGATTCTCTCTTCTTGGACATGGTCATTGCTTGGCACTTGTGTGGCTCGAATGTTACTTACCACTTGTCAGCTCAAACCTGGATATTGTCCAAGTCTTGCTGCATTTGGACAAGGACTGCTTCAGTATCTGAGGAGTCGTGAATGGTGCATTGTGCAATCATCAGTGAACATCTCTGCTTCTGGCTTTATGATGGAAGGAAAGTCATTGATGAAGCAGCTGAAAATGCTTGGGCCAAGGACACTACCCTGGGGAATGCCTGCAGTGATTTCCTGGAGTTGAGATGACTGACCTCCTACAACCACGACCATCTTCCTTTTTTTTATTCATTCAATGGATGTGGGTGTTGCTGGCTAGGCCAGCTTTTATTGCCAATTCCTAATTGACCTTGTTCAGAGGGCAATTTAGAGTCAACCACTTTGCTGTGGATCTGTAGTCACATGTAGGTCAGACCAGGAAAGGATGGCAGATTTCCTTCCCTAAAAGGCATTAATGAACCAGATAGGTTTTTACAATAATTGTCAATGGTTTCATGATCATCATTAGACTGTTAATTTCAGATTTTTTTCTTATTGAATTTAAATTTCATCACCTGCTATGGTGGGATTCAAACCCACATCCCCGAAAATTACCCTGGGTCTCTGGATTGCTAGTCCAGTGACAATACCACTATGCCACCACCTCCCGCCTTTCTTCTAGGTATGACTCCAACCAGTGGAGAGTTTTTACCCCAATTCCCATTGACTCCAGCTTTGCTAGGGCTACTTGATGCCACACTCAGTCAAATGCAGCCTTGATGTCAATGCTAGTCACTCTTTCCTCACCTTGGGAATTCAATTCTTTTGTCCATGTTTGAACCAAGGCTGTATTGAACTCAGGAGCTGAGACGCCCTGACAGAACCCAAACTGAGCATCAGTAAGCTCGTTATTGTTAAGCAAGTGCCGCTTGATAGCACTATTGGTGACCCCTTCCATTACTTTACTGATGATCGAGAATAGACCATCGGGTTGGTAATTGGCTGGGTTGAATTTGCCCTTCTTTTTGTGTACAGAACATACCTGGGCAATTTTCCACATGGCCAGGTAGATGCCAGTGTTGTAGCTGTACTGAAACAGCTTGGCTTGAGGTGCAGCATGTTCTGGAGCACAAGTCTTCAGTACTATTGCTGGAATCTTGTCCGGGCCCATAGCCTTTGCAATATCCAGTGCCTTCAGCTGTTTCTTGATATAATGTGGAGTGAATCGAATTGTCTGAAGACTGGAATCTGTGATGCTGGAGGCCTCCTGAGGAGGCTGAGATGGATCATCCACTCGGCATTTCTTGCTGAAGATTGTAGCTAATGCTTCAGCCTTATCTTTTGCACTGATGTGCTGGGCTCCCCCATCATTGAGGATGGGGATATCTGCGGAGCCTCCTCCTCCAGTGAGTTGTTTAATTGTCCACCGCCATTCACGACTGGAAGTGGCAGGACTGCAGAACTTAGATCTGATCCATCAGTTGTGGGATCACTTAGCTCTGTCTATCACTTGCTGCTCATGCTGTTTGGCACGCAAGTAGTCCTGTGATATTGCTTCATTAGGTTGATCGTCATTTTTAGCTATGCCTGGTGCTGCTCCTGGCATGCCCTCCTGCACTGTTCAGTGAACCAGTTTTGATCCCCTGGCTTGATGGTAATGGTGGGTGATATGCCGGGCCATGAGGTTACAGAATGTGTTTGAGTACAATTCTGCTGCTGCTGATGGTCCACAGTGCCTCATGGATGCCCAGACTTGAGTTGCTAAACCTGTTCAAAATCTATCCCATTTAGCACGGTGGTAGTGCCACACAACACGATGGAGGGCATCCTCAATGTGAAGGCGGGACTTCAGCTCCACAATGACTATGTGGTGGTCACTCCTACCGATACTGTCATGGACAGATGAATCTGTGACAGGCAGGTTGGTGAGGGTGAGGTCAAGTATGTTTTTCCCTCACCACCTGCTGCAGACCCAGTCTAGCAGCTATGTCATTTAGGACTTGGCCAGTTAGTTAAGTAGCGGTGCTACCGAGCCACTCTTGGTGATGGACATTGAAGTGCCCCACTCAGAGTACATTCTGTGCCCATGCCATCTTCAGTATGTGGTGTTCATTATGGAGAAGCACTGATTCATCAGCTGAGGGAGGGCAATATGTGGTAATCAGTAGGAAATTTCCTTGCCCATGTTTGACCTGATGCCATGAGACTTCATAGGATCCAGAGTCAATGTTGAGGACTCCCATGACAACTCCCTCCTGACTGCCTACCACTGTGCCATCACCTCTGCTGGTCCAGTCCTGTCGGTGGGACAGGGCATACCCAGGGATGATGATGGCAGTGTCAGGGACATTATCTGCAAGATATGATTCCATGAGGATGACTATGTCAGGCTGTTGCTTAACAAGTCTGTGAGACAGCTCTCCCAATTTTGGCACTAGCTCCCAGACATTATTAAGGAGGATTTTGCAGGGTCGACTAAGTTTGTTGTTTCCAGTGCCTAGGTCAATACCAGGTGGTCCATCCAGTTGAGACTTTGTAGCGGTTTGATACAACTGAGTGGCTTGCTCGGACATTTCAGAGTCAACTACATTGCTGTGGGTCTGGGTCACATGTAGGTCAGACCAGGTAAGGGTGGCAGACGTCCTTCTCTAAAGGGCATTAGTGAACCAGATGGGTTTTAATAATTGACAATGGTTTCATGGTTATCATTGGACTTAATTTTAGATTTTTTCCTTATTGAATTGAAATTCAAATTCCACCATCTGCTGTGGCAGGATTTGAACCCAGGTCACCAGAATGTTCCCCTGAGCCTCTGGTTTGCTAGTTCAGTGAGAATAGCACTACGCCACCACCTCCCCAAATAGGCAGTCGGAATAGCTATACCTTCAATCGCTACATTTGGCTCCCCTTTATTTTTTTTTACATTTTGTATTTATAAAGAACATTTTAACCCACAACATATACATGTCAGCTGATTAAAGATTAAGTCTGTAAGGTAGTTTTATTATTTGGTTAGAGCGGCGCAGCTCTACCACTTGAGGTTCTCCCACTGGATCGACATGATCAGGAACTGCAGCATCAGGTACATCATTAGAAAGTAGCAGCTCAGGGTTTGGCAACTCTACAGAGACATTAGGTATGTCTATTCTGGATCAATCTGTCACCTCAGGGATTAATGGTTCGAAGTTAATTACAGGCAGAATAGCTGGTTGTCGGAATCTCTCTCTACTCCTTAAATGATCCATATGTTTGTGAACAATTCGGTTTTCCACTTCCACCTGGAAGGACATGGGACCAGTTTCTGAGATAATTGTACCAGGGACCCAACAAGGTCCACTTCCAAAATTCTGTACGAAAGCTGTGTCCTCTACAGTAAATCTTCGGGCTTTGCTGTGAATTTTGTGATTCAATTTCTGATTACGCTGATTCTTCTCTACCTTCCCCTCTAAGTTTGGAAGCACCATTTCATCAGTAATTCAAATGGTATTGAACCCATAGCTGAATGAGGAGTCGTATGATAATTGAGAAAAAAAGGGGAAAGTTGAGTTTCGAGAGTACCTTTGGATAATTTCTTCATTCCTGATGAGAAAGTTTGCACTGCTCTTTCAGCAGACCATTTGATGAGGGGCGATATGGTGCAGTTTTAATATGTTTAATTCCATTTAAACTCATGAATCTTTGAAATTCTGTACTAGTGAAGGCTGTACTGTTTTCCGAAACAATGACTTCTGGTAGGCCATGCATACAAAACATTGGTGCAGCTTTTCAACAGTTGCGCTCGATGTCAGTGATCAGACTTCATACACATCCATCCACTTAGAATGCGCATCAACGATCAATAAAAACATAATGGACATACATATATGCAGTCTAACCCAGGGTCGACCAGGCCACTCCCATGGATGCAGTTAGGCTGAAACGGGCAGTTTCTGTTGTTGTTGACACTGGAGACAGTGCTTGACCATGCTTTCAATGTCACTGGCTATGCCTGGCCAATAAACATAGCTTCGTGCAAGGATCTTCCTCTTTGATATGTCTGGATGCACACTGTGAAGCTCTGTCAAGAGTAGCTCTCTTCCTTGTGAAGGGACGATGGCTCTTGATCTCCACAACAAGATTCCATTTTGACAACTTAACTCTGTTTTACAGGCATGGAATGGTCTTCAGGTGCTGGTGAATTTGACCATCCTTGCAAAACAAGGTCTCGGTCTTTTGACAAAATCGGATCCCTGTTCATCCAATTTCTAATTTGCTTCACACACACAGGTGAATAGTCCAAGAAATTCAGCACAAGTACAACTCCTTGTGGCATTGGAGCATGTACAATGCTATCTGGTAACAGGAGACAACTGAATGTGTCTGCATTTACAATGTGCAAGCCAGGATGGTGCATAAAGGTGTCCTCATACACAGATAATATCAAACCCCAACATTGAATTTCTGCTGAAGCTTGGTTTATGGTCCGACTCTATGGTGAAATGTCATCCATGCAGATACTGATGGAATTTCTTCACTCCAAATATCACTGATAAACCTTCCTTTTCTAGTTGGGAATAACCCCTCTCGGCTGCAGAAAGGGTTCTGGAGATGTAGCCGATTGACATTTCTGCTTTGATTTTTGTCTTTTCTTCTTCCTTTTGCCACAGAGTTTTGCCTCGTCCTTCAACATGTTTTCGTAGTCGGCCAAATTTCTCTGGTGAAATTTTAACTTTATTTAATTCAGTGGTTGAGCTACCCATAGCTTCATTACCCACTTGCATCTTGGAAAGTTCCATGACTTTTCCTTCCAATGCCTCTTTTGTTTCACTCAGTTGATTCTTCAGCTCTTCTGTCTCCTTCTTGTATCTCTTGGCTTCGTCCTGGAGCATTGAACATTGTTGAGTCTTCTTTGCTAATTGTTTCTTCAGTTTGCTCAGAATGGCACTAAATTCATTTATTTCTCTTCATGGTTTTCCAGTGGAACCATCTGTGACCTGAGGGACCCTTGCATCCTGTGAAGATCCTTCGATTCTCCTAACGCGCTGTCATATTCCCTTAGCAACTCAGGATCTCTCCTTGTTGAAATATTTCTGACCAGTTGAGCTTAATTGTTTTTAACCAGTCTTGGTCCAGAAGGCTAGGTCCTTCACCTTTCACTATGATCACTGGGAGCTGGGCTGTTTGTTGCCTGTAGGACACAAGTACTGTGGCGGTGCCTTTTAGCTGTATTTACTCTTCAGTGTATGTCTTCAGTTGAGCCATGGTTTGCTCCAGATTCAGTGGCTGGGTACCTTGGTTTAGGCATTTAAATGTGTGCTCTCCCACCACTGTGGTGGAGGCTTCTGTGTCTACCTCCATTACTATTGGCTTCCCATTCACTTGAATAGTGATGGTTATTGGTTCAGTTTTTACTGCTTTGACATTATAAAGGGAGTAGATATCAATATCCGCAGCTTCAGATTCTGTTATATTATTCACTCCAATCATTTTGGTCTGCTGTCTGATTGGCTGTCTTGACTTCACCTTGCATTGTTTTATTGTGTGCTCTTTCTTGTGGCAATAATGGCATTCTGCCCCCTTGGATGTGCAGCAGTCTGGTACGTGGTTACCCCCACGCTGGTAACAGGTTAACTTGGGAGTCGCTGCTTAAATGCTTCCACTAGGCCTTTTTGTTTCTCGAGCAGCAGAGACTGTCTCTCGCTTCGCTGCTATCTCTCTGGTTTACATGCCACACCCGGTTGTAGGTTCCTGCCCCAACTGAAGAACAGCGCCATGTTGCACATTCTGTAAAGCCTGCGAATCCCTCATGTGGCACTTTCCATGGCAAGCGCTGTTTCCATGGCGCGCGTCAAATCAATGTTAACTTCTGCAAGTAAACGGCACTGGATGGCGTCTCCATGAACACCACAAACCAACTGGTCCTGCAACATGTCATTGAGTGTATCTCTGAAGTCGCAGTGCTCAGTCAACTGCCTCAACTTCACTGTATAAGTTGCGATGGACTCTCCCAGGTCCCTTACTCTGGAGTTAGTTAAACCTCTGCATTATTACCAATGGCTTCGGCTGAAAATGCGTCTTCAAGAGGTTTACAAATTCGTTAAAAGATTTAGAATTGGGTGCGTTCAGGACCATCAGATGGCTGGTGCTAGGAATCTTGCAATGAGTAACTTGCCTCCTGACTCCCCAAAGCCTGTCCACCATCTACAAGGCACAAGTCAGGAGAGTGATGGAATATTCCCCACTTGCCTGGATGAGTACAGCCCCCACAACATTCAAGAAGCTTGACACCATCCAAGACAAAGCAGCCTGTTTGATTGGCACCACATCCACAAACATTCACTCCCTCTGCCACTGATGCACAGTAACAGCAGTATGTACCATCTACAAGATGCACTGCAAGAATTCACCAAGGCTCCTTAGACAGCACCTTCCAAACCCACGACCACTACCACCTAGAAGGGCAGCAGATAGATGGGAACACCACCACCTTAAAGCTCCCCTCCAAGTCACTCACCATCTTGTCTTGGAAATATATCACCGTTCCCTCATTGTCGCTGGGTCAAAATCCTGGAACTCCCTCCCTAACAGCGCTGTGGGTGTACCTACACCACATGGACTGCAGCGGTTCAAGAAGGCAGCTCACCAGCACCTTCTCAAGGGCAAGTAGGGATGGGAAATAAATGCTGGCCCAGCCAGTGAAGCCCACAACCAGTAAATGAATAAAAATGTCTTTAAGATGAATGTTGTAATGGAAGAACACATGATCTTGTTATTCAACAGCAGAGGAGTGCGGGCTACCTCTGTAGCTGGTAATCCTGAGTTAGAATCTGAAGGGTAAAGACAGGGTTTTGAGTTGTAAGCACACCAGTGTAGCTGCTGAGCTCCTTTTGTAAATGTGCTTCTTCTAAGAATGATCCACTGACCTTCTCTGTCTATAGTGCCAACTCGGTCATCTTGAATCAAGCGTGCAACCATAAGAGAAACAGGAAGAATTCTGCACTTCCCTAAGCAAAATGAACGTTGAGTTGGCAGAGAAGACACGACAATGCTTAATTTTCCAGGAGGCAGTACACCAATACAAAAAAGAGATGGAAGAGTTGAAAAATCATCTACATGAAAACAAAGAGGCTTTGGAGGCAAAAGTCGCAGAATTTTCTAAGGAGCAAACAGGTGATGAAGTTCTGAAAAACTCAACCACTGAGTTCACTCAAGTCGAGCTTACATCTGAGATTAGTCTGGCCGATATTGAAGTAGAAAAGAAGGCCAAGAATAAAGTTAGTGTCAGAAAGAAGAAAGCCAATCAAAAGAAGACAGAAGCACAATAATACCATTGATCTTGGCAGCGTATGAATATACTTTCATTTATAGCCCTGGAAGTCAAATTGCAAACGCTGATGCACTTAGTTATTTGCCCATGCAAGTAAATGATGAGGATGTTCCAATTCCTCAGGAATTCATTTAATTATTGAACCTCCTGGATTCATCACCGATATGTGCTAGACAGATTAGAGATTGGACAAGTCGAGACCCAGTCTATAATCCAAAGCACGAAAACAAGTTCTTCATGGTTGGTCACAGGAACAGGAATCTGACAAAATGAGACTATATTTTCAGAGATGATACAAAATAACTATCTTATTGTGGGGAGTTCGAGTGATTGTTCCTCCAAAAGTACGAAAGCCATTGTTGTCTGAACTTCACAGTGCATATCCAGGTATTTCCCGAATGAAGGCCATAGCACGCAGTTATCTATGGTGGCTGGGATGGATAGAGAAATGGAGAGCTTAGTGAGAAGTAGAATGCAGTGTCAGCAAGTGCAAAAGTTACCTCCGACATTTTGCTTATACCCGTGGGAGAGGCTAGGAAGGCCTTGAGTGTGATCACACATCGACTATGTGGGACCTTTAACGGGAACAATGTTTCTATTTATCGTTCATGCTCACTCAAAATGGATGGACACAAACGAAGTGAAGTCGCCGACGTTTTCTGCTACAATTGACAAACTACGTCAAAGTTTCGCAATCAACGGACCACCAGAAGTGGTCGTATCAGACAATGGAACCGCATTTACAAGTGCTGAGTTTCACCGATTTATCAGCCTCAGCGGTATTACTTGTAAAAACTTCACCGTAACACCCTTCAAATGGACTGACCGAGAGAGCAGTTCAGACATTCAAGTCTGCTATGAAGAAGTTGTCTGGAGATCCTATTACTAAACTAGCACGTTTTATTTTCCATTATAGGACCACCCCTCCTACAACAACAGGTGTCACACCTGTGGAGTTGTTGATGAAACGCCGTCTCTGATCGAGGCTGGGCCTAATTATGCCAAACGTTGATGGGGGGGGGATGGTGGAAAGGAGTCAGGGAAGTCAGAAAACTGGACATAACTGGCACAGTTGTGACAGGACGCTTAATATAGGAGAGAAAGTATATGTGAAGAATTTTAGAGAAGAATCAACATGGTTGTTTGGTGAGATAAGTGCAGTAATTGGACCTCTTTCCTATCACATGAAAATGGAAGGTCGAGTCATACAGAGACATGTGGATCATATAAGAAGAGGAGGAACAAAATACCCGGAAATGATTCCACCAGTGCTCATGACTGAGCCAACATCTCCTGTTGAAAGAACCCAACTGACTACAGATGTATCTGAAGGGTCAGCTGTACCTGTGAGAGTCGAGGTACCTACCGAAGAGCCAGATGCTCAGACGACTCCAATGAAGGAGGTTCCGGATAAAACATCAGGTGCTGTAGAGCTGAGACTTTCTACACGCATAAGGAAACCCCAGAAAGACTGACTTTGTAAATTACTTACCTGTGTGAAAAATTTGATATTTTGAAAAAAATTGTAAAATGTATTTCTAGTAAAGGGGGAGGGATGTAGTAATCTGACGTGTAATATACCTTTAAGACGAATGTTGTAATGGAAGGTCACCTGATCTTGCTATCCAATAGCAGAGTAGTGCAGGCTACCTCTGTAATCAGTAGTCTTGAATTAGAGTCTAAAGTGTTAAGTGTAAAGACAGAGTTTTGAGTTGTAAGCACACCAGTGTAGCTGCTGAGTTCCTTTTGTAAATAAACAGAATGTGTTTCTTCCAAGAACAATCTACTGATCTTCTCTGTCTATGGACCAACTCAGTCATCTTGAAAAAAGAGTGCAACCCAGATCCTTATGTCCCAGCAAACCAGGGTACGGGATCGAACACTGAACTGGGGGTCTGCAGTCTTCTCCAGTTTCAGGGCCATATCTTCCAAGTAGCAGTGGTGGACTGGAAGCACTGAGATGTGTGCTTGCTGCAGGACTTTAAATATGGCACCCGGCATGATGCAGCAGTGGGGTGATGGCAAGTGGGTGAATGAGAGCCCACCTGTCATAGAAACGTCGTGTTTCCCGGGAGTGCATAGATAATGTGTCAGGTTTGGCGTGATACAGTGTGAAAACCTGCCATTGCGGATGGTGGGTAAAACATAATTTTACCCGTCCATTTCAGCACTTAGCGCAAATCTGGGATGATTCCGCCCAAGAAAATTGACATAATCCAGGATTAAACAGCCCATTGGAACCACCTTAAACATTTACTCTGTCTGCTGATGCATAGTGGCAGTAGTGTGTACCATCCACAAGATGCACTGCAGCAGCTCACCAAGGCTCTTTTGGCTCTACTTTCCTAACACGTGACCTGTCCCAGTTGGAAGGGCAAGGGCAGCAGACACCACCACCTCCAATTTCCCGCCAAATCACACACCATTCTGATTTGGAAATATATTGCTATTCTTTGACTGCTGTTGGGTCAAAATGCTGGAACTCGCTTCCAAATAGCACTGTCACTGCATCTGCACAACACGGACTGCAGAGGCTCATGACCACCTTCTCAAGAGCAGTTAGGGACACAAATATTTGCCATGTCAGTGATGCCCACAGCCCATGAATGAATAAGCCAAAAAACAAATGCATAGTGCAAGCTATCTGACCTTTAATTCCAAACAGCTCTACCACAAAATGCTCATAAATTCATTGCTCATAGCATTTCAAAGTTTCTAAATACATACAAAAAAATTCTTTAAGGCACAAAGATTGGTCAGACGTGAAAGATTTTCTAAGTGAATGCACAGCGAACAAGGATAGGCTAAAAAAAGAAATCTTTTTAATAAGCAATCTCTATTTTCTTTTCTCACCATCGTTGGAGAAATCATAATCATAGGTGCAGGTAATCGCTGCCTGAGCAGTTCATAATAAAAAAATAGCACTTGTTAAATCACTCATCTGAGATACTGTTCCCGTTTCTTTTTCATTCTATTTGAAAATGAAACACTCAGAAATTCTCACATGAGGGCGTGGAGTTGCCAACCTCCAGGAATTGAGGGTTAATCTCCATCACACTGCTTCCAGCAGCTTTTGTGAAAAATCATTGGGCACGAAAAAAAAAGTGATTTTGTTTCACTTTCTTTTTTGCACTTCTGTTTATTAGTTATAAGAATATTGGAGATGGGCATGAAAACTGTTTGACAGGAAGTCAGGGACCATCCAGAGGCTTTTAAACTTTCAAATTGGCTGTGCGTTGGATCCATGAGGATGGACATGTTGGATGAAAGTGGTGGAATGTGGAGTTGGGGGCAGGAGGTTGTGTGATGATACCAGAGTTGACAACTCCATGAGGGAGTTGGTGGGATCACTCCCGTGACATACTACATTGCAAGCTGAGAATCTCTGCAATCTACTCATGCTCTGAATTCGCCCAACTCTGAACCCTCATATCCCCAAGTATTCTAAGTGTAAAATGTCCAATCAAGCTCTGCCTTTTGATATGGACTGATGCCTCAAAGTGAAATTTCCCACGATGGTATTGAAAGACATTCCAATTGCTAAACATAATGATGGGAAATATGCATTTTTTTATGAGAAATTCTTCAAAACCCCAGTCAGCAGAAAGCTGGAAAATGAAGTAGTTCCGTACAAATAGTCGTTTGGTCGTACAGAACTTGAGTACTGCTGAAAAAAGTGATGTTATCAAAGCTTTTCATCTTGCACTCATCAGGACAATTCGCAAGAATACCCAACTCTAAGGGAACAACGGTTTATCATGCATGAGAAGCCAGTGCTGATTGGTTGGCAACTGGATTCTGGAGAAAGTTAACTGCCAAGCTTTGTTTAAATTCAAACCAAACAGTCCAACTCTGATTGGCTAAGGCATTGCCCTGGGGAATGAATGTTGTTCTCTTAAAATTTGATATTCTTGCGAATTTCCCTGATGAGTGCAAGCTGAATAGCTTTGACAGCTTGTCTCTTTCTCAACACTTTTTTTGTACATTCTCATTGGGCGAAGGTTGGAGAGAGAGTATTTGGGTCACAATAAGTGTTCCTGCTGAAAGTAGTTTTCAAGGATAAGTGTTACTTTTAACCCTTTTCCACCATGAACATCATGACTTTCCAACTCCGACTCCTCCTTTTCATTACCCTTCTCGTATGGACTACAGAGCTTTTGTCCTCATCCTGCAATTGCACATTCCCTCTTTAATTAGGTGGAATTCTGTAGACAGGATGGATTTTAAAAAGTTTTAAGTGGATTGTGAATAATACGTTGCTGGATTTTTCCACAAGTCGTATTTTCTGCTGAGACTTTGGATAGTTTCACAGCTGTATGAGTCATGAGCCATACTTGCAAAGGGTAATCTTAGTCTCTCGAGGGCAAACTCACTGTTTGACATCCACAAGGAATGCAGGCGCTACGGACAGCTGGAGAATGAAGGCATTGTAGATTCTGTCTGTATATTGGACACCCTAATGGAATGTTTATGAATGGGGTTGTGCTGAGGAACTTGATTACTAATTCGACCCATCAAGAATACCCAAAGTTCTTGGGGAGCCTTCCAGTTCTGAGCCACCTCCAGTTAGTACTTCCTAGCAAGCATGTGTGAGGAACTAAGACCTCATGCTGTATGTTTTGATATCATATATAGATATCCTCAAGGCTATTTCTAAATGTTACGATCCCAGCTGAGGTTAGCCTTGTACAAGCCTGATCCCAGAGTGGAACCCAGTTTGATAGATCCTAACTTTAATTTGTTTGTTTAGATACATGGAGAGTAGCTACTGAACAGAGGCACAGGGGTCAGCTGATGAAATTTTAACAAAAGAATAAAACATTTATTCAACAAGAAAAGATGAACTATATTACAATACTCCTTCACCCAGAACTATTCCTTTTCAGATATATACAGATTTATAAGGATAACACAAGTTACAGAAGCTATCTTATACTCTAATGTTCACAGTCAGTATACAGTCCATGTAAATCAGACACACCGCAGTCTGTAACCAAGTGACAGATTCCACCTCAACCAGATGCTATAGATCTCTCATCAACTTCCCGCAGATGCTTGTCACCCCATAAACCAACCAGTCTCACTGAATTCTGTCTTTCACACAAGGGTTTCAAATCTCCACTCTCCAAGAACTCGCCTTGGAATCTACTCCCAAACCGACACTTTCTCTTAGGCACCTTCCACAATGGCTCACCTCCAGGCTTTTGAACTCTCCTTCTGATGCTTCTCTTCCCTGGGTCACCACATACATTCAAGCTGTCTTCCACACAGTCTATCTCTCTGACTCAGCAGTCAACAATACCACTGTTTCATATGCCCATAGCAAAGAGTTACATACCTTCAGCTGTCTTCTTGGACCTTCCTGCCTCTTGCAAGCTGTTCTTGTTTTAAATCTGCTTTCTGCAGCTTTTGTCTCTTTAAATCTGAAGCATGGAGCCTTTCTCTGCCTCTCACTCTTAACTTCACTTAACAGGACCTTTTCCAAGGCTCCTGTCCTTCCTTTGACTGCAAGGTCTTCCTTGGACTTTCTCTTCTTCCACTCTCCTGGATTTTTGAGGTTTTTCTTTAGCTTGGGACTGGTTATCTGTCCCCTTTGCTCCAGTCTCTCCTGACAGCAACTTTCAAAAATGCAACTGAACTCCACAGCTTCCAAATCAAAAACTGCTGTTTCTTGTTCTTCTGTGCGTATGCCTGTGGGAAGTACCTGCCTCTCTGGGCCTCTGTTGCTAGGCAATAGTCCAATCTTCTACCCTTGTATGTGTACCTTCTCTTTAGGGGTCATAAAACCCCTAAATAGAAATGCAGGCACCTTTTTAAAGTGAAGCTAAAACTCCATTTGATCTTTCTTAACACACAGATGCAGAAATACAAATCAAACTTAAACTTTAAAGCTAAAACTCATTCCTAACACCCACAAATACAAATATAACATACTTAAATTATCTCTATTTCGAAACATTAAACTTATTAAAAAACTGAACAAAGTTCTTTAAAATGACTGAAACTGTGTCTGTCAGTGGTCCCAGGACAAAAGAAGCCACTTTGCAGCTTTGGAAATCTCACACCATATTATCTCTGAGGAGCTACTAATGATCATCTTGGGACGGCATAACCCAACCTCAAAGGGAGCTACACGAAGGCCATTTGTATTTGATAACTCAGGCTGGCCATCAGAGCTGGAATATCTACTCAGGCAATGCTCTCTCAAACGTTCCTTTTAACGCATAATGGCTGAGACATTATCAGCCTAGAGCACAAAACCAATTTTGAAACACTGGTTAAACATCCTTTGTTGAAGGCATCATGGAGAGGTAAAGTCACATGACCTAGGCCTCTGGCTTGTTGACCAGGTAATATTGCCTTGCTGGGTTGATTAGCTCTGTCTGCTGCTAACCATCTGACTGACAGCTGCACAGAAAAGGATCTCTGCCCAGGCAGAACACCTAGCCCCATCTACACTGCTTCCACTGAAAGTTTGTACCATCACCCACAAGACTGATTCATCTCTGCATGCCTATCTTATTGTGTGAAGTCAAGGCCACCTGAAGAGTGAATTATACAGCATTGGCTTTCAACCCACCAACTCTGTGAAGGAATACCTCATTGGACTTTTGATTCTGGACTCTGGGACTCATGTGAAGAATTGTTTATTTTCTTTGTGGTCTCTGTACTGTAAATATTTCTTTTCTCGATCCCTCTCTTTACAGTCCGAGTGCGGAGGCAACATTGTGATCCACTTTCACGTTTTGAGTGTGTAGAAATAAACTAACCCTTTCATTTCTTCCTGTCTTGAGTTTGCCGTGGGATTATTATTAGAAAATTGGATCACACAACAACTGAGGGGTTGGGAAATACAACACCGCTTATAAAGAGGGAAATAAATGAAAACACATTTCTGTTTACGGGCGGGTGGTGAGAGGAGAAATTAGCGCTGTTTAAATTAACTGCCCTTCTGTCTGTAACATATGGCATCAGTCATTTGTTTGTTGCAAAAACGATTTGCACATTGGTTGACCTGGCATTCATAGCTTGCGGTAACCCAGATAGATCCCAACTTTTTTTATTCTTTCATTGAATGTGAGTGTCATTGGCTAGGCCTGCATTTGTTGCCCAGCCCTAATTGCCCTTAAGAAGGTAGCGGTGAGCTTTCACCTTGAATCACTGCAGTCAAATCATTGTAGGGACGCCCACAGTGCTGCTAGGAAGGGAGTTTGATCTAGTGACAGTGATGGAACGGCATTACAGTTCCAAATCAAGATGGAGTGTGGCTTAGAGAGGAATTTGCAGTTGGTGGTAGTCCAATCCATCTGCTGCCCTTGTCCTTCGAGGTGGTAGAGGTCGCAGGTTTGGAAGGTACTGTCGAAGGAGCCTAGGTTAGTTGCTGCAGTACTTGTAGATGGTATACACTGCTGCCACTGCACATCGGTGATGGAGGGAGTGAATGGTTAAATTGGAGGATGGGGTGCCAAACAAGCGGGCAGTTTTGTCCTGGATGGTATTGAGCTTCTTGTGTGTTGTTGAAGCCACACTCATCCAGGCAAGTGGATTCCATCAGACACCTGACTAGTGCTTTGTAGATGGTGGACAGACTTTGGGGAGTCAGGAAATGAGTTATTCATCTCAGAACTTGCATCATTTGACTGCTGTTGTAGCTACAGTATTTATATAGCTGGTCCAGTTCAGTTTCTGGTCAATGGTAACCCCATGGATCTTGATGGTGGGGATTCAGCGATGATAATACCATTGAATGTCAAGCAAAGATGGTTAGATTCTCTCTTTTTGGAGATGGTCATTGCTGGCACTTGTGTGGTGCAAATGTCACTTGCCATTTCTCAGCCCAAGGCTGAATGCTGGCCACATCTCCTTGCATATGGACACAGACTGCTTCAGTATCTGAGGAGTTGCTAAAAGCATAATGCTTTGATGAATTTGAAGCACCAGGAAGAGCTAACCCTGTGCTGATAACATCTATCATTGTGACTGCCATCTGAAGCTCAGGCATAGATTGAAGCATATCTTGGTGAACATTGAAGAGGAGCTGCTGGAAAATATGAATTATCTAACACAACCAGGAGTAGTCTCATTTGTACACATGAGATGTTGGAGCATGTGCACAGAAGTCTCAATTTTGTGAGGCTCTATGCCACTGCCGTAGCTTCACAATCTGCTGCTATGGGTTGTCAAATTGCACATAGGTCATAAGAACATAAATAGAAATAGCGTCAGGAGTAAGCCATTTCACTCCTCAAGCCTGTTCCACCATTCAACAAGATCATGGCTGATCTGATTGAGGCCTCAGCTTCACTTTTTTTGCCTGTTGCCCATAATCCTTGACTAACTTATAGATTAAAAATCTATCTAACTCAGCCTTGAATATATTCAATGACCCAGCTCCCGCTGCTCTCTTGGGTAGAGAAATTCTAAGATTAATGACGCTCTGAGAGAAGAAATTCCTCCTCATCTCCTTCTTAAATGGGAGAGACCTTACTCTGAAACTGTGCCTCCTAGTTCTAGGATCTCCCACAAGGGGAATCGTACTCTCATCTACTCCCATCAATCCCCCTCAAGATCTCATTCTTCTAAAATCCAATGGTAATTTGGTAATTAGCCATGGTCCGCAAATGACTATAAGCCTCTTGCTCCATAATGGAGAGACAATGGATTGTTACGTAACTTAAGCATAGGACAAGGTGAGGAGGCAGGCCTCTGTGCAAATACAGATGAGACAATCTAAAAAAGATGCCCCAACCGAATCATTATTCAGCTGACTGGGCAATATTCCACAGGAAAGAACTAGAGGTAACGTGATAGCTTTCTATTCTCAATTTAACAAACTGTATTCATGAATGGAAAGAAGACCAAGATTACTTTGCCCACTGGATATGCTTCTTTATTTTAGTTTTCTTTCCTCACCAATGGCTTGCCAGGCTTATGGAACTAGCAGCCAAGCATATTCTGATTTTGCTTCTATCCATCATCACATCCTGTTAATCTAAGCACCTGCTGTGTCAGGATTCAAACCTGGGTCCCCAGAGCATTCCCAGTGCAGCAATAATACCACCAGACCATCGCCTCCCAGTTATCGCGTCTATCAAATATTTTCATTGATCTGGTAACAAACATTTATGATGTTCTGTTAAAATGTTTTATGATAGATGTTTGATTGTTAGTATAATGCAGTTTTTATCTATAATTATTAAAATGGTATTTTCTGAAAATTAATAACTGTTTAAAGTTTTCTTTTGTTTTACAAAATTTTACAGCAGTTGTTAAGTACCATAGGTGAACCTTAATACATGGGTTACAGCGCTTTATGAAGGCAGCTCACCACGACCTTCTCAAGGGTAAATGGGATTGGCAACAAATGTTGACTTTGCCAGCGATGCCCATGAGTGTACAAAATGAAAGAACATGCAAGAGGCCTACGAACTAAAATAAAGACTTACAGCAAATGTGCCAATTCACTAAATTAAATTATTTGTCTATGAATTAAGCAACAAATCTGTTGATTTTTCAGAGCAGATTGTTAACTTATGACACCTTGACTGGGCTTGATGGCTACAATACTGTAGCGCTTATGGGACACGTACTTGCTCAATCTACTGGGTACAACTCATGACCTTGGTTGTAAAGGAACAATTCACACAGGCTTTGCAAAGGCACACACAGATGAGATTAGTTCACATGGTAGAGTGGAATCTGTGGCTACCATGTTGTTCTGTTGCTAGACATGTCACTGGTAATGTGGCTGTGAAACAGTGGCATTTGCAGCAACCTGAAAGACAGACACTGCAGGTTGTAGTCAATACAAAAAAAGAACAGGGGAAGCTAGGTAGAGACATGAGAGAGAAAAGGATGGAAGGATATGCAAATAATGTGAGGCAAAGTAGGATGGGAGGAGGCTTGTGTGGAGGAGAAGCACTTATTTAGACCAGATGGGTTGAATGGCCTGGATCTGTGCTATTTATTCTATGAATAATGTTTGTGCAGCTGCCAAAAAAAAATGCAGGTATAAAGAAACATTGTGTTTTATCAGTGCAAACTATAAGCTAGCTAATGTGCCCTTATGTTCGAAATTATTTTAACATTCGTCCAATCTAGAATTCGTGCATGAGTTGAAGCAGTATCCAGAAGAAATGGTGGCGCAATGACAATTGAATCTAGTCTGGAAACTGCACAAAACAAAATACACTTGATAGATAGCAAGTTCAAGTCCAGTTGAGGGTGAGTACACTGTTTTATGAAGTGCAATGATTTTGCATTACAAAGGCATGCCAAAAATCACCAAGTGCTCGCCAAATGATTATGAGGTAGAGTACCAGCATGACTTATAAGGCTGCGTGTAAAGTAATTCCATCCATTAGGCCAAACGGGCAATTTGGATGAATCCCCTGTGTATTATTAAGTCCCTAGCAACAGCTTTGTGAATTAACTGATTGGAATCAAAGGCCAGCTTCATAGGCCCACAAGCGTTTACAGCTATTTAGTGTTTAGACTGCAAGTCAGGAAACTCATTCAGAGTGCTTTACTTCTGCAGCCTTGGCGCACGCTAGGAATTCATTTCAGGGTAATGCACTTTCCAGCCAATGATTTTCTGTCCATTAACTTTACGAAGCTGAGTTTTTATCTTTAAATGCTCTAGAGTGGGAACTTAATGATGGCAGTAGTGTGAGACAGTACTTTTTAAAAACATGTCCCCTGGATATAGACAACACTGGCAAGGCAAGGCTTATTGTCCATCCATTACTCTGAAAAAGCCTTCTCTTTCAACCGCTGCAGTACTTGTGGTCATAGTGCTCCCTCAATGGAGTTAGATAGGATATTCCAGGGTATCAACCCAGTGCCAATGAAGGAATGCTGAATATTCCCTAGTTCAGTTTAGTGGGCGTGATGGTTTTCCTACAACTCTACCACTCTAATTTCTCTCAGTAGCAGGGGAGGGAGATACCTTTGATAAATCTTGGTGAAAAGCTTTTTATTTCTTTCACGGGACGTGGGCGTCGCTGGCAAGTTCAGCATTTGTTGCCCTAATTGCCCTTCAACTAAGAGGCTTAGTTAGGCCATTTCAGAGGACAATTAAGAGTCAATCATATTGCCATGGGTCTGGAATCACATGTAGGCCCGACCGGGTAAGGATGATAGATTTCTTTCCCTAAAGGATATTAGTGAACCAAATGGGTTTTTACAACAATCAATGGTAGTTGCCATGGTCACCATTACTGAGACTAACTTTCTATTCCAGATTTATTGATTGAATTAAATTCCACCAGGTACCACCCAGCCATGGTAGGATTTGAGCTCATGTTCTCCAGTGACATTCCCACTGTGCTGCCATCTCCTCACCCTGCAGAGCGGGTGGATATTCAATCCCGTAATTGGGACACTTGATGAAAAGAGCTGCTCTGTACTGGATGCTGTTGAACTTTTATGAGCATTGTTGCAGTCATACATATCCAGGTGCAAGGTAAGTATTTCATTACAAAAACAAAAATAGCTGGAAAAACTCAGCAGGTCTGACAGCATCTGTGGAGAGGAACACAGTTAATGTTTCGAGTCCGTAAGACTCTTCAACAGAACTAAGGAAATAGAGAAATGAGGTGAAATATAAGCTGTTTGAGAGGGCTGGAACAGCTGGATAGAGGGCCAGTGATAGGTGGAGGCAAAGAAGAGATTGCCAAAGATGTCATAGACAAAAGGTCAAAGGGGTGTTGACGTTGGTGATATTACCTAAGGAATGTACTAATGGTGACATTAAGGATAGAAAGCAGGACAAGCAAGTGACAGATAGCCCTAGTGGGGGTGGGGTGGGGGGAAGGGATCTAAATGGGCTAAAAGGTGGAGATAAAACGATAGATCGAAATAAATTTAAAAATAGGTGGGAAAAGAAAAATATATTTTAAAAAATTATAAATTATTGGAAAAAGTGGGATCAGAAAGGGGGTGGGGATGGTGGAGAGAGTTCATGATCTAAAGTTGTTGAACTCAACGTTAAGTCCGGAAGGCTGTAAAGTGCCTAGTCGGAAGATGAGGTGCTGTTCCTCCAGTTTGCGTTGGGCTTCACTGGAACATTGCAGCAGGCCAAGGATGGACATGTGGACATGAGAGCAGGGTGGTGTGTTGAAATGGCAAGCGACAGGGAGGTCTGGGTCATGCTTGCGGACAGGAGTATATCATTAAGCTCCTTTTTTGAGTTTTGTTAAATTTGACGCAGCTTTCAGTTCCAAAGAAGAAGTGCCAGGGGCTGGGTAACAGGTAAATTTGGTCGGGGGGTTGGTGTCTCAATGGAACCAGGGTAGGAAGCTCTCAGGGGTTTGAGGTGACTAGGGTGGGGACTGGGGTACACAGGCCAGGGACGTGGAGCAGGGTGGTGCGGGGGACACCCGGATGGAGTTTCCAGTCAGAAAAGGGGCCTGTGAAGGAGACCCCACCACTTTCTTTCCTATCCGAGTCCCAAGCAGGCTTAATTGCTGGGCTTCTAGCCTATCGCCAACCTCCTCCCGCTGGCCAAAAAATTGCGGCTGGGTGGGAAATGACCCTTAAATTGGCATGAGGGCAGGCCAGCTGCACGAGGCCTCACCTGCCACCTGTTAAATCATAGCCAGGCTGGGTAGGCAGCTGTAAAAGCCCCAAACAGCATTTTGCAGCCCCACCACCCGCAGTCCTCCACCCCCCACCCCACCTGCCCCCAGCCCGCAAACCTGCCCACAGGGGACCATAAAATTCTTCCTCAGATGGACTGCAGTTCAGGAAGGTGACTCACCAGCAACTTCTCAAAGCAAACAAGTCTTGCCAGTGATGCTCACACCCCATGGAAAAATAATAAAAGAAAACCTGCAACGCAACAAAAAGAAACAGGAGCAACTTGCACACAGTAAATACTCTGAAACATGATTTAATATAATTTATCTCAGAGTCTCCTATTCAATAATTTCATTGTCCTCTATAAATATGACAGTTGTACTGATTTCTCTTTACCCTGCCAATATCATTCCTTTCAGATATACGTACTTGTGTCCTGCTCCCTAAGCAATTGCTTGGAACTGAATGTTATAGTATTTCTTTATAAAAGAGGCTAGCCGATCTGCCATAAACAATTTTAGGTCCCATTTGGCAAGTGGTGGTATTGGAGGATGACTGCACCAGAGTTACTGTAAATGGAGGAGATGTGGGCTGGTGCTTGGCTAAGTAGGGGAACTCCTTTTGTTAAACGTCCAAACCCCTTCGGGCCCACCCGCCTCTCTTCCATTGTATTTCGGGGCCATATGGAAGCCTTCTTTTTGCCAGCTTTTCAATGCTCCTTCCCAGGACGAGCACTACAATTGTCATGGTTGATTTTAACCTGCATATTGACTGGCCAAATCAGATTGGCAGGGGTAACATGGAAGATGAATTTGTAGGGTGCATCAGGGATTGTTTCTTAGAGCAATACATTACAGGTTATTTTGGACCTAGTAATGTGTAATGAGGTGGGATTAATAAGAGATGCCTTAGTTAAGGATCCTCTAGGGGGTAGCGATCACAACATGGTAGAATTTCAAATTCAGTTTGAGGGTGAGCAACTCGGGTCTCAAACCAGTGTCCTCAACTTACATAAGGGCAATTACGGGGGTATGAAGAAAAAGTTGTCTAAAGCAGGTTGGAAAAATAGACTGAGGGGAAGGTCAGTGGATGAGCAGTGGCAGACATTTAAGCAGGTATTTCATAATGCTCAGCAAAAATTTATCCTGGTCAAAAAGAAGGACTCAATGAGAAGGATGGACCATCCATGGTTAATGAAGGTAGTCAAGGAGAGGATCCAATCAAAAACTAAGGTATACAAAGCAGCGAAAACTAGTGGTGGACCAGAGGATTGGAAATTTTTTTTAGGAACCAGCAACGGGTGACTAAAAAGCTAATAAAGAGGAAGAAAATTGATTATGAAAGTAAATTGGCAAGAAATATAAAAAGAAACAGCAAGAAATTCCATGGGTATACAAAAAAAGAGAGTGGATAAAATGAGCATGGGATCCTTGGAGGATGTGACTGGAGAATGGATAATGGGGAACAGGGAAATGGCAGATAATTTAAACCAATATTTTGCAACAGCCTTCACAGTGGAGGACACTACAAACATCCCAAAGATATTAGATAAGCAAGGAGCTAATGAGAGGAAAGATCTTGTAACAGTGTCTACCATGAGGGAAAGGTATTTGACAAATTAATGGAACTATAGGCAGACATGTCGCCAGGGCATGATGGCCTGCATCCAAGGGTTTTGAAGAAAGTGGCTGCAGAGACAGTGAAGGCATTGGTCAAAATATTCCAGAACTCACTGGATTCCAGGAAGGTCCCAGTGGATTGGAAAACTGCTAATGTGATGCCCCTGTTCAAGCTGAGAGGGAGACAAAAAGCAGGAAATTATGGGCCAGTCAGCCTAACATCTGTAGTTGGGAAAAAGTTGAGTCCATTATTAAGGATGAAATAACAGGTTACTTAGAAAAGCTTAACACAATCAAACAGAGCCAACATAGTTTTATGAAAAGTAAATCATGTTTGAAAAATTTGCTAGGGTTCTTTGAGGATATAACAAGCAGAGTTGATAAAGGGGAACCGGTAGATGTCGTGTATTAGGCTTTCCAGAAGGCATTCGATAAGGTGCCACATAAAAGGTTATTGCACACGACAGGAGATCATGGTATTGGGGGTAATGTATTAGCATGGATTGAGTATTGGTTAACACACAGAAGACAGAGATTCAGGGTTAATGGGTCTTTTCATGTTGGAAAGACGTGACTAGTGGAGTGCCACAAGGATCAGCCCTAGGGCCTCAATTATTTACTATCCATATTAATGACTTGGAGGCAGGGGAAGAGTATAATGTATCCAAATTTGCTGACAATACAAAAATAGGTGGGAGGGCATTTTGTGATGAGGACATAAGGAACCTGCAAGGGGATATAGCTAGGTTGAGGGAATAGGCAAAAACTTGGCAGGTGGAGTTTAATGTAGGAAAGCATGAGGTCATGCACTTTGGTAGGAAGAATCAAAAGGCAGACTATTATTTAAATGGAGAGGGACTCCAAAAGAGTGCAGCACAGAGAGATCTGGGTGTTCTTGTACATGAAACACAAAAAATTGGCATGCAAGTGCAGCAAGTAATTAAGAATGCAAATGGAATTTTGACCTGTATTGCTAGGGGGTTGGAGTTTAAAAATAGGGATGTCTTGTTACAACTGTACAGGGTGTTGGTGAGGCCACACCTGTAGTACTGTGTACAGCTTTGGTCCCCGTATTTAAGAAAGGATATGCTAGCATTGGAGACTGTTCAAAAGAGATTCACTAGGCTGATTCCTGGGATGAAGGGGTTGACTTATCAAGAATGGCTAAACAGGTTAGGCCTCTATTCATTAGAGTATAGAATAATGAGGGGGTGATCTTATTGAAATATAAGATTCTGAGGGGGCTTGACAGGGTAGATGTTGAGAGGATGTTTCCACTAGTGGGGGAATCTCAAACTAGGGGACATAGTTACAGAATAAAGGGACACTCATTTTAAGCTGGCATGCAAAGGAATTTCTTCTCTCAGAGGGTAGTGAATATCTAGAATTCTCTACCCCCGAGAGTTGTGGAGGCTAGATCACTGGAAGTATTTAAAGAGGAGGTAGATAGATTTTTGAAATATTGGGGAGTTGAGGGCTATGAGGAGCTGGCACAAAAGAGGAATTGAAGCTTGGGACAGATCAGTCATGATCTTATTGAATGGTGGGGCAGGCTTGACGGGCTGAATGACCTACTCCTGCTCCTATTTCTTATGTTCCTACCCTACTATTCTGTTGTAAGTATTTAAAACTCCTTTGGGGCCACCTTCTGCTTCTTACTTGTCGCGTTATCAAATTCTTTTGCTTTGCACCATCACCACTTCTGTCATTTAATCACTCCTACCTGCCACCCATTTGCAGGCCTCTCTCCCTGCCACCCTTTTCTCTAGCTCTACATTTGCTCAAAACTTGTTCAATTCTGGCATCTTTCAGTTCTGATGGTAGGTCATCAATCTGAAATGTTCCTCTTTGATTTCTCTCTCCACAAATGCTGCCTTGAATGTTGGCAGTCATTTCTGTTTTTATTTCAGATCTCCCATGGCATTGGGGAAAAGCTTTATAAGAAAACAGATACATCCTGGGGCATTAGGGATACAGCCGAGATCTCGGAGTACTGGAAGTGCCAGGATGGTATTTGATTATCTTCCAGTATGCTAGGGGTGTCCCAAGGTCGAGCAACGCTGCGAGAGGACTCTCGGAGTAATGAAGAGGGAGCTTTGGGCAAGATGAGAAAGGTCCTTTGCTCAGGATCACTAGGCGAGGGGCCCTGAGCTCTGAGAGAATTGGGGATCCTCAAGACCAGGGAATAATGAGTCAAATTGAGAGGGGAGATTCAGGATCTGGCAGGTGGTCCTGGGATTAGAGGAAATGTGGTCTTCTGAGCACTGATAGAATTCTGGGATCTGGGAACGAGAGAGGGAGGAAGTTTGAGGAGGGCAGCTCTTAAACACAGAAACCGGTGAGCTTGTTTTGGAGAATCGTGGGGACAGACCCTAACATTATTGACCTGATGCTGGGAACATTATTGGAACATACCAATATACGAGCATACTCATTAGAAGCAGGAGTAGGCCATTCAGCCCCTCGAGCCTGCTCTGCCATTCAATTAGATCACAGTTGATCTGATTGTGGCCTCAACTCCTTGCTATACCTACCCCGACAACCTTTGACTACCTTGTTAGTCAAGAATCTATGAACCTGCCCCCACTGCTCTCTGGGGAAGAGTTCCAATGAGTCACAACCCTCAGAGAAAAAATTCCTTTCATCTCTGCCTTAAATGGGAGACTCCTCATCTTTAACCAGTGTCCCCTGGTTCTTGTCTCTTCCACGAGGGGAAACAGCCTTTCAACATCGACCCTATCAAGTTCCCACAGGATCTTAAATGTTTCAATAAGTTCACTTCTCAATCTTCTAAACTCCAATGGATAGAGGCCCAGTTTATCCAACCTTCCCCCATAGGATAGCCCCCTGCACCCCCACCCATCCCAAGTATCAGTCGAACGAACCTTATCTGTATTGCTTTTGAGGTACTTATACCTCTTCTTAAATAAGAACAAAACTGTACATGTTACTCTAGATGTCATCTCACCAAACCTCTGTACAACTGCAGCAAAACTTCCCTACTTTTATATTCCATTCCCCTTGAAATAAATATCAACATTTTATTTGCCTTCCTAAGCACTTACAGTATCTGCATACTACTTTGTGATCCCCATATCAGGACACCTAGATCCCGCTGTACCTCAGAGTTCTGTACCTCTCCCCATTTAAATAATATGCTGCTTTTCTATTCTTCTTGACAAAAAAGTGGACAAGTTCACATTTTATCACATTCTACTCCATCTACCAATTTTTTGCCCACTCACAATGTATCTATGTCCTTTTGGAGCCTCCTCACAACTTACTTTCCTACCTATCTTTGTGTTATCAGCAAATTTAGTAACCATACATTTGATTCCTTCACCCAAGTCATTGATATAAATTGTAAATATTTGAGGTCCAAACACTGATCCCTGTGACACTCCACTCTTCACATTTTTCCAACCTGAAAATGGCCCATTTATGCCTACTCTGTTTCCTGTTAGCTAACCAATTCTCCATCCATGCTAATATGTACATCATGAGCTCTTATTTTGCACAGTAACCTTTGATTTGGCATCTTGTCAAAAACTTTCTGGGAATCTAAGTACAGCACATCCACAGGTTCCTCTTTATCCATGTTGCTTGTTACTTCTTCAAAGAATTCCAATAGATTAGTCAAACATGATTTTCCCTTCACAAAACCATGTTGACTCTGCCTGATTGCATTGAGATTTTCCAAGTGCCCTGTTAAAACGTACTTAATGATACACTCCAGCAAGTTCTCTGTGACAGATGTTAAGCTAATTGGTCTGTAGTTTCCTGCTTTCTGTCTCCATCCTTTCTTGAATAGAGTAATCACATTCACTATTTTCCAACCTGATGGAATCTTTCCAGAATCTAGGGAGTTTTGGGAAATTAAAACCAACGCATATGCTATCTTAGCAGGCGCTTATTTTAAGACTCTAGGATGAAGCCCATCAAGACCCGGGGACTTGTTAGTTTTTAGTTCTAATAATTTCCCTGGTGATTGTAATTGTTTTAAGTTCCTCCGTCACTTTCACCCCCAATTCACAATTATTCTTGTGACATTATATGTATGCTATAGTGTGAAAACAGATGCAAATTATCTGTTCAATTCATCTTCCCATTTCCTTAATTCTCCTTTTTAATTCCCCATTCTCACTCTCTGGAGGACCAATGCTCACTTTACTTACTCCTTTTCCTTTTTAATACCTGTAGAAACTCTGACTATCTATTTTTATATTTCTAGCTAGCTTTCTCTCATACTCTAATTTATCCATCAGTATTTCATTTTTAAATTATTCTTTGCATTTCTTTATATTATATCCTATCTTCTGACCTGCCACCCATCTTTTGCAAAATTATATGCTTTTTCTTTCAATTTGATACTATTTTTAAATTCCTTAGTTAGCCATGAATGAGATGCCCTTCTCTGAGAACCTTTCTTTCTCAATGGAATGTACATTTTCTGAGTATTTTCTGCTGACATATTCTTTAACCTAATTTCCCAGTTCACTTTAGTTAGCTCTGTCTTCACGCCTTCATAATTGCCCTTATGTAAATTTAAAACACTAGTCTTAGACCCGCTCTTCTCTCCCTAAAACTGAATATAAAATTTCATCATATTTTGAGCACTGCACTATGAGGTCATTAATTCATCCTGTCTCATTGCACATTACCAGATCTTGTATTGCCTGCTCTCTGGTTGGTGCTAAAACATGCTGCCCTAAGAAACTGTCCTGAAAACATTCTATGAACTCATCATCCAGGTTACAAGTCCCTATCATTTCTTGGCATGCCAGCACTATCACCTCAAACTGAACGCGGATAGACTCCTCCATCGTCAGTTGTCATCTGAGGCATTTAGCTGACATCCCTTCCTGATATTCCTGTGACCACAATATTCCTGTGAGCTGCAGCTCCACCAACTGATTTAGGACCGAGTCTGGAGGCTCATCATCCATCTTGGACTCAGCAGAATCCTGGCTTCCAGCAGTCCTGTGAGTGCTGGCGACCTCAGATATCTCTGCCTCCACCTACTGTGGACCAGATTATGTCCAGTGCTCACCAAATTGTGACCCCAAGCCTGCTCTAGAACTAGGTCCCACTGAGGTGTGTGTCTCTGTGCTGGTGGAGGGTGTGGGTGAGCACCATGACGGGTCTTCTGTTGTAGTCCTCAGGATCCTCATGTGAGGTGCAACTGGGGCTCAAGCTATGGCCTGGCTGGTTAAGGCCATCAGATGCTTGGCTGAGGTTCCTATGAAAGAAAGTAGAGATAATTAGTGCCAGGCAGGTGACTTTAAAACAGGGCAATGCACTCACAATATGGCTGAGGGATGAGCTGTTGCAGGATCCTCATGTGAACGTTCGCCACCGACCTCACAGTTGCTGCAGGCACGGTTCACGTCCTCTCAAGGCCAGCTCAATGGCTCAGTTTTCGAACCAAGAGAGACCTTGAGTTCTGGCATCCCACACCCAGCATTGACATTGACCATCGCTGCACTGCCTCCCAAGCTGGATTGATGAGCTTGCTGGATCTTCTGTGGGCAGAGCAGGTGTAGAGGACATTGACGCAGGCCTCAACTGTGTCCAAAAGGCATTCGAGTGAGGCATCACTGAATTTGGGAGCTGCCATCTTCTTGGCTTTCTGGGCCATGTTTTCAGTGGAGCAGTCCTGGGCTGCAGATATTAAGAACGCTGTGTGGGGCTGCACTTTAAATATAGCGCCCAGAGTGAGGAAGTGGTGAGTGCACGGCTGGGCGGACGAATCTGAGGCCACCCGCCAGCGATCCAGTAATTGTTTCCAATGCATGTATATTTAATGTGCACAGTGCAATGTGAAACCCATTGCAGCCAGCATGTAAATTGCCAATTTTCACACCCACCAATGCACTTAGTGCACGGAGGGGAAAATCCCGTCTGTGCTTGCTGCCTTTCCTTGAAACAGAAAATAGCTGAATGATTTGACTAATAATAGCCAGACAGCAAAGTACATGTCAGATTCAACCATTTAGGATGAGCGCAATGTTCATTATGATGCATCTCAGATACCGGAACAGCATTTGAGTCTTTTCTGAAGGAAGTGGATTTTCAATAATAGAAAATGCTGGAAAAACTCAGCAGTGTCTAACAGCATCTGTGGAGAGAAAGACAGAGTTAATGTTTCCAGTCTGACAGAGTTAACGTTAACTCTGTCTTTCTCTCCACAGATGCTGTTAGACCTGCTGAGTTTTTCCAGCATTTTCTGTTTTTGTTTCAGATTTCCAGCATGCAGTATTTTGCTTTTATCTTAGGATTTCCAATAATGTTCAGTGTTTGTCTTGAGTTGTGCAGGTGCTTCTCTGATTTCTGAACACGAGTATATGCTTTTGCCTTTGTCTATTCTTCTTTTCCCTCTTGTTTGGGGTTTTGTATATAATTATTCTGTCTTCCACCTACATGCTCTCCAGCTTGACTCATCCTGCGAACAGTAAAGGGTTTTTTTTCCTAAGCATGACAGGAACGGCTGGATTCCCACGCAACTTGCTTGAGTCCCTATAAATGATTCTCTTTTTTTTCTCTCTCTCTCCTACATTCAAGTGCTGAAGAGAAGAATTATGGAACTGGAATGATTATAATGCTCTCTACAGAGGCAGATGTTGATATAAACTTTCCACTTCTGTATAAACATATTTTAGACAAGAATTGATGGTTGCTCTGGCCTTTTCACATTTGAAAACAGTTTCGTACACAACCTTATGCTTTAGCACTAGATGTCAGCCGTGTCTCAGTTGGTAGCATTCTTGCCACTGAGACAGAGGTTATGGTTCCATTTGCAACCCCTGGCACATAATTATTTCTGCTTTGCTTATTGGAAAAATACTACTTATGTTGAGGGCTTGACATAGGCACAGGGGCCATGAGAGGAGAGTAAGGCAACTTACTGAGCGATCAATTACCCAGCCCAGAGAGTGTACAGGCAAAGCATGTCGTATGAAATGATGTGTTGTCTAATCAAGGTATTTGTTTAAACTAATTCAGAGTCACCTCCAAGGCAAATGCATTTTACAACACCTCAGAAAGTTAGCACTGAACGTTTCTGTATTGTCCAATCAAGATTGGCTGGAACTCATTCAGAACCATCTCCAAGGCAACCGCATTTTTGACACTGAGGAAGCTTCATAGATTTCTGACCTTTCTTGTTTTTTTAAATTCAGAAACTAGGATTTTAACTTTCAGAAATTGCTTTATGTATTCAGATATATACATACCCTGGCAGAATGCATTAAATCATGCAGTTTCTTACAGTACTGATCCACCATCCTGGAGACAATGCTGTTTGTATTCAATATTGCTGCAGCCTGTTTTCAAGTGATGGCCTGAAGCTTTGACTTTCCTCACTCTAGGATGTACATGTACCTTTCTTCCACCTCATTTAACAGAATATTCAATTCCTCATCTGAGAAATGTTAACTTCACTTCTTCACCACATTCTCCTGTGTTGCTATCTTCTACATGTGAAAATATGAGTACTTTTCAGCACTTGGTCTTTTAACGACGTTACAGATTTAAAATAAGTAAGAGAAACTAAGTTCATTTGTAAATATTAGCGAACAATTATATTCAATCATTAAAAGAAATAGAAAAAAATTGCACTTAGCCAAGCTGTTCCAGTACAGCTACAACACTGGCATCTACCTGGCTATGTGGGAAATTGCCTGTACACAAAATGCAGGACAAATCCAAGCTAGCCAATTACCGCCCCATCGGTCTACTCTCGATCATCAGTAAATGGAAGTGGTTATCAACAGTACTATCAAACGGCACTTGCTTAGCAATAACCTGTTCACTAACACCCAGTTTGGGTTCCACCAGGGCAAATCAGCTCCTGATCTCATTACAGCCTTGGTTCAAACATGGACAAACTGAGGTGAGGTGAGAGTGATTGCCTTTGACATCAAGGCAGGATTTGACAGAGTGTGGAATCAAGGAGCCTTCGCAAAACTGGACTCAATGGGAATCAGGGGCAAAACTCTCCACTGGTTGAAGTCATACCTAGTACAAAGGAAGATGGTTGTGGTTGTTGGAGGTCAGTCATCTCAGCTCCAGTTCCTCAGGATGGTGTCCTTGGCCTAACCATCTTCAGCTGCTTCATCAATGACCTTCCTTCCAACATAAGGTCAGAAGTGGGGGTGTTCCCTGATGATTGCACAATGTTCAACACCATTCATCATGGAAGTCACTCCTTAGATACTGAAGCAGTCCATGTCCAAATGCAGCAAGACCTGGAAAATATCCAGGCTTGGGCTGACAAGTAATATTCACACCGCACAAGTATCAGGCAATGACCATCTCCAACAAGAGAGAATCCAACCATCATCCCATGATGTTCAATAGCTTCACCATCGCTGATTCCCCCACTATCAACATCTTGGGGGGTTACCATTGACCATAACTGAACTGGACTAGCCATATAAACACTATGGCTGCAAGGTCAGGACAGAGGCTTGGAATCCTGCAACAAGTAACTCACCTCCTGGCTTCCCAAAGCCTGTCCACCACTTACAAGGCACAAGTCAAGAGTGTGATGGAATACTCCCCACTTGCCTGGATGAGTGCAGCTCCCACAATGCTCAAGAAGCTTGATACAATCCAGGGCAAAGCAGACCACTTGATCGGCACCACATCCACACACGTTCACTCCCTCCACCACTGATGCGCAGTAGCAGCAGTGTGTACCATCTACAAGATGCGCTGCAGGAATTCACTAAGGCTCCTTCGACAGCACTTGCCAAACCCATGACCACTACCATCTAGAAGGACAAGGGTAGCAGATAGATGGGAACACCATCTGGAAGTTCCCCTCCAAGCCACTAACCATCATGGCTTGGAAATATATTGCTGTTCCTTCATTGTCACTGGGCCAAAATTCTGGAACTTTCTCCCTAACAGCACCGTGGGTGTACGTGGACTGCAGCGGTTCAAGAAGGCAGCTCACTGCCACCTTCTCAAGGGCAATTAGGGTGGGCAATAAAAGCTGGCCTAGCCAGAGAAGCCTGCATCCCATGAATGAATTAAAAAAACAAAGAAATTAGTCAATAGCAAAAGCATTAAATGTTTAAAAGAAATAAAAAATATTTTTAAAAAGTTGTGAAATACCTTTATAATTGTGCAGAATCCTCAGGGCTTCAATTTGCTCTTTAAGAAAATGGACTTTCAACGGCTGCCCTCATTCCGCGTTCCCAGGTCCATTTGTGTCATTGGGGATGTGGCTATGACAGACTTACTCTTCACTGGGGCCTGCGAGGAGTCATTTGATGCAGTCTCCAGGCACATCCTGGGATTAGAGGGGTCAGCGTAAATTTCAAGGGTAGGTTAGAAGGCATTTATTTCTTTTAATTGCATTGGCCCATCTCCTTCTAACACTACTTGGAAGGTACGACCCGATATATTGAAAAAAAATTCTCTTCAGATTCATGGGTTGGTTGGTAGTCACAGCAGGTGGAAGGATACAGAACCCAAGATGTACCCATATTAGCATGTATTATCTGTGTGATACAAGGTACAGAACTTTTGTGGGAAAGAACATTATTATTTGAAAATGTCTGCATTATAACACGGACAGTACTTCAAAATGTAATTTATTGTCTGTACTGTGCTTTGCAATATCTAAAGATTCTGGTGGTATTTCTTGTATTGGACAGGAAAATGTCCATCAGTTGCTCTCTATTTACATTGGGTAGCCTGTTATTCAGCTGACACTCAGATTTGCTGACTTAGTGAGGTCATTAAATGCCTTTTGGCATTGTAAAGGGCCCTGAAAACATGAAGTGATGCCACTCACAGGTAAAGTCACCTCTTTCCACATAACCCATTATATTAAATTCCATGGCTTCTTCTCTGCTATTTCAACACCACTAACTCTCAACCACACTCTCACATCTCCATCAGGCTCAAATCCTCTCAAGCTCGTATCCTCATCCTGTTCGTGGCTCCGCTCACTATACAATCATTCCATGCAGAGCTACGCGCCCCGCTCAGGAATCTAAGAGGCTGGCCACTCCCTCCAAGTCCCCTTTGTGTGTGAGCTCCTCAAGCTTGTCCTCTGTCACCACAGAGAGAGTGGCCAGCTCACGAGTGATTCTGCAGGGAACATTGTGCGTGTGGCAGGGCCTTTCGGAGCCTTGTGTAAGCACTCTCCCTTGCATGTAGATTCTTCTCCAATCACACTTATCTCATTGTCCTGAGCATTTTCAATGCTGCCTGCTGGGGCTCTCTTTCAGTTGTCCATCTTAGCAGACCTGCATCTCCACCCAACCACTGATCACACTCATGCAGCACCGGATCTCGCCCACCACAAACTTTGTTTCACTTTCTATTTGGGCAGCATGGTGCTAATTCGGTTTTACTTTCACTCCCCTGTACTTTACCCTCCCCCAGTCCACCTGTTTGTTTTCCTCCATCACAGCTGACCTCTCTGGCATCACCTTCCACCTGACGTACCAGCCACAGCCCTTTTCCTTCGGGTGTGTCCAGGTGAATGTGCACGCTCCCTTCCTTCCCGAAAATCCCATCTGCATTAACCTCCCCGACGTCCTCCTTCCCAGCCCCAGAGTCCATGTCCGCCTCCGAGTCCCCATCAACAACCCTCGCCGTCCCTTCTATTGCTACCATTGAACCCTCACCCTCCCACCCTACTGCCTTACTCTGCCCTCGGACATTCTCACCATTTCCCCTTTCCACGCCCACCATCAGTTTGCTCCCCAGGAGACAGTCATGGAGCCATCAGACCCCCTCCCTTGCATATTCACCTGAACATCACGCCCTCTGGACTTATTCCCCCGGAACCCCTCCCACCCTCCCGGACTCCCCCAGCATGGTCCCTCCCTCTTCCTGACTCCTTCCGCCACCCTTAGTTCTTCCCCCCTCCTGACTCCTTCCTCCAGTCTTATCTCTTCCTCCAGCCTCACTTCTTCCTCCAGCCTTATTCCTTCTCCCTTCCTGAGTCCCTCAGACACCCTTATTTCTTCATCCAGCTGTAGTCCTTCTCACTTCCCGACCCCTTCCTTCACCTTTACTTCTTCCTCCACCCTTAGTCCCTCCACATTCCTTCCTCCCCCTGGACTCCCTCCCCTCCCCACACTCCCTCTCCCCTCTGAGCTCCTTCCCTTGCACCTTCCACCCCGCCCCCCTATACCTACCTCCTCAGTTGCCATCTTCTCTGCTGTTACCCCCTTCTCCCTTTGTACTTCCTACCCCCATCCCAACCTCCCCCAACACCGTCATTTCCCCACCGCAACTTCACCCCACCAACACCATCATTTCCCACCTTCCCTACCTCAACCCCCCGACACGTCTTCCTCTCCCAGTCGATCCTAGACCTTTCTCTCCCACCCTCTTGACCATCATCCATTGTGAGTATCAACGGTGACTTTCCAACTTCCATAAACAAAGCCACGTCCATGAGTATCCAGCCGGCATGTCATGGACATTCCTCCAGTGTGCCGCTGCCGTCAGGCTCCAACATCTTCTGCTCCTTGGATGTCTACAACATGAGCAAGATAAATCCCGACTTTTGCACATCACAGTTGTCAAGACGTGTTCTGCACTGGCATATTTTCCGGCTGACATGGACAGACAATCCAGCAGGGGCAGGGATTGAGTCTGGCAGGCTGGCCTTATAGTGATATGCTGATCTATTACAATGAGGTTCCTGATGCCCAATGGTGGGTAACATGGCCTGCCAGCGACAGGGCTGAGCGGACGATCGCAAAGTGATTTCACGCTGTCGTGAAACTGATTTTTGGCCTTCTCGTCATATTGTCCGCTCATGTCACCGAACATGCCCGACGCCTGCGGGCATGGAAAATTCCGCCCATAATCTTGGAATTGCCAAGGATGAAGCTTGTTTGTGAACTGGAGCGCTTGCAATGCAAATGGCTTATTGTAGCTATAATTGCAACTTTTCTTGATGTGACTGGTGGATATAAAACCAATCTGTATGCTAATTGTACAACAGAACTGCACAATAGTAAAGTGACTTCAGTTACAGTGAGTCATTGCCCAATGTGCATAGCCTTGGGCAAGCTGGGTGAAAAGTTTTAAACTAATGAATGCCTACTCCTTGTACGATGTATTATCCATTCCCCCAGGAACTTTAGTCAATGTATAACCCAGGTTTTCCCAAGGCAGCATATTCCTGTTGGCGAGCGTAAAATGACATGCAGTGGTGTCGGATGGGCATCCCAGCGTCACCGCACGTCATTCAGTTATTCAGTTGCGCGGGCGCACAGCTGAGTCGGCTGCGTGCCCGCCGAACTGTCAAAGGCCTATTAGGGATCTGCTAAAGAGTAATTAAAGTAACTAACTGAGCTGCCCGTCCAACCTTAAGGTTGGCACTCAATGCGATTTGACCATGTAAAACCAATAGTGTGGATTGTTAAGGCCTTTAATGAAATGAATACTATGCATTGGTTCTTAATGGTACATGTCCTGCACATGGATGAATCCCATTCCAAACCAGAGTATCCAATGTTTGCTGAAAATTCCAAACTCAGTGCTGGAGAGGTATCAAAAAGGCACAGTTCAAATGACATTAGAAATTCTTTTTCTTAGGTTTTAAATTCAAGAAACTGAAAACTGCGATTGAAATTATGGTTTGCTTATCATAATAAACTTTTATAAATTGCTTGTTAAGCCTCAGATGGAGTACTTGTGACAGGGAGGGAGGGGAGAAAATTTCACAGAGGGCTGAGGGACCATACGGTGAGACTAGATGTTCTCCTCAGGGTAGAGATTTAATAAACTGTTTAAGATAATGAGGGGTTTTGATAGAATAAATAAATATTTCTACTGGTACTGGAGGACACAGATTTAAGATAATGAGCAAAATATAGAGGTAGGTGAGGTGGGGGGGGGAGGTGGGGTGGGGGGGGTGTTCTTGAACCAATTATCTGTTTATCAATTTTAAATGTCAAACCTCTTTCGTAACATATTCGGAAGCGTAAAAGTGTAACTTTTGGGATTATTCTAGATGCAAAAGTCTACATAACTTCAACTGAAGTCAAAAATCTACTGTTAAATGATACAAAAGTGGTGAAGGAGTCACAACTCTAGCAATGGCCTTCTATATTCAGTTTCTTGGCTTGAAAACTATGTGCTTATATGTGAATTCATACACCAGCTGACTAAATCCACATTATTTTACTGCTAATACAGCACATCACTTCACCTACATTTTTTTTTACGACAGCAAGTTGTTATGATCTGTATGCATCGTCTGAAAGGGTGATGGAAGCAGATTCAATAGTAACTTCTGAATGGGATTGGGGAAATACTTGAAAGAAGAAATATTCAAGACAAAGGGGAAAGAGCAGGGGAGTGGAACAAAATGGACAGTTCTTTTTAAGAGCTGGCACAGGCATGATACGGTGAATGGCCTCTTTCTGCGCTGCTTGATCCCATGATTCTTTCATGTAAGTTTTTTTTTCGTTCGAGGGGTCTGGGCTGAACACCAGTTGGTTGCAGCAAATCCATTTTATTGCCACACAGCCAAAAAATCAACACATCATAATGTTTAGGCAGCAATTTACAGTTCCAATGATATGTATTACCCGTTCAGCCACTGAGAAGGGTAGTGTGTGTGGTTCGCAGCTCTGTGTTCTGCCTTCTATCCTCATATTGTTAGTATAGCCAGATAAATGTTAGACCCAGGTCAGCATTGAGTTGCTTTATTAGGCTAAGGTACTCAGTTAGTTACAAAAACAAAAATAGCTGGAAGAGCTCAGCAGGTCTGACAGCAGATGCTGTCAGACCTGCTGAGCTCTTCCAGCTACTTTTGTTTTTGTTTCAGATTTCCCGCATCCACAGAATATTGCTTTTGTACTCAGTTAGTTGTCTTCCATCTCCGCGCCTGTTAAACCTGTCACATCTAATGGCCACCCGGTGTGATCAGCTTAACTAAGCAGTTAGTCACATACAATGTTAACTTCTTATGCAGTTCGAAAGTCCAGGTCAATCAATCATGAACACTTCCCTGTAAGTCACCAGCCTGCCTGAACAGTGGGTTTTTAAATAGCCCCTGATCCAGCCATGCAGTTTATAGTTTAAGGTTACTCAAAACACACAGTCAAAGATGGATTCCTATGAAATAAGATAAACACAAGGAAATGAATAAAAAGCTTCGTTGTAAGTAAATGAATCCACAATATTCCACTTCTCTCCCCCCCACCCAACACCACCACCCCCACCTTAAACCAGCTTATATTTCACCCCTCTCCTTAGATTCACTCGGTTCTGTTGATGGGTCATGAGGACTCGAAACGTCAACTCTTTTCTTCTCCGCCAATGCTGCCAGAGCTGCTGAGTTTTTCCAGGTAATTCTGTTTTTGTTTTGGATTTCCAGCATCCACAGTTTTTTTGCTTTTATCGAAGTAAATAATGCACATGCACTGCCGGATTTAGGAATATTGTGGATTAAAAACAAATACTGCGGATGCTGGAAATCTGAAATAAAAACAGAAAATGCTGGAAAAACTCAGGAGGTCGGGCAGCATCTGTGGAGAGAGAAACAGAGTTAATGGGTGGAATTTTCCATGCCTGTTGGCGTCCGGTGTGCTCGGTGCCATGAGCAGACAATATGGCGAGAAGGCCATGTCCAAATGCGGCAAGACCTGGACAATATCCAGGCTTGGGCTGACAAGTGGTAAGCAACATTTGCACCACACAAGTCAGGCAATGACCATCTCCAACAAGAGAGATGTTCAATGGCTTCACCATCACTGAATTCTCCCACTATCAGCATGCTGGGGGTTACCATTGACCAGAAACTGAACCGGACTAGCCATATAAATACTGTGGCTGTGAGAGCAGGGCAGAGGCTAGGATTTCTGCAATGAGTAACTCCCCTCCTGACCCCTCAAAGCTTGTCCACCATCTACAAACCACAAGTCAGGAATGTGATGGAATACTCCCCACTTGCCTGGATGAGTGCTGCTCCCACAACACTCAAGAAGCTTGACACCGTCCAGGACAAAGAAGTCCAATTGACTGGCACCACATCCACAAACATTCACTGCCTCCACCTCCCACACACAGTGGCAGCAGTGTGCACTATCTACAAAATGCACTGCATCACTCAGGATCCTAAGACAGCACCTTCCAAACCCACAACCACTACCACCTTGAAGGACAAGGGCAGCAGATAGATGGGAACACCACCACCTGCAAGTCCCCCTCCAAGTCACTCACTATCCTGACTTGGAAATATATCATCGTTCCTACACTGTCGCTGGTTCAAATTCCTGGAACTCCCCCCTTCGTAACAGCACTGTGGGTGTACCTACACCACATTGACTACAGCAGTTCAAGGAGGCAGCTCACCACCACCTTCTCAAGGGCAACCAGGGAAGGGCAATAAATACTGACCCAGCCTGCGTAGCTCACATCCCATGAATATATTTTTTTTCAAAAAAAATCAGTTTCATGACATTGTGAAACCAGTTTGCAATCGTCCATTCAGCCCGTCAATGGCGTGCCACATTTCCCACCATCAGATGTTGGAAATCTCATTGCAAAACTTCTGCATACCGTTATAAGGTTAGCACACTGGTCTCATCCTACCCCCCCCACCCCCAACGCTGGATCATCCGCCCATGTCGGTACGATTGGACACCAAGGTATTTCAGAAATGGGAATTGATGTACATCTTTTTGTGCTTTTACAGGGAAGTGTAGTTTTATCTATGCTTTTTCTAGAAGCTCTGGCCCATAAAAAAAGTGCTCAATTGATTGGCCATTCAGGAGGGTGTATAAGAATGGTAGCATTGCAGCAAATAACTATTTATACATATAATTTGTGCATGGTGGGCTACTCTGCCTGTGAAGTAGAAAATTTTAGTGAGAAATGAAAGCAGAGGAAAGGTATAGAGTAAGATTTATAGTTCAAGATCTAGAGTTACATTAGGAAATGACCAGTTACTAATACGTTTGGCAGTGCTAATTGAGGGAGGAATGTTAATCAGAGTGCTGAGATAACACCCTGACCTTACCTAAGTGATCAATGTGGGTAGGTGATGGCATAGCGGTATTGTCACTGGACTAGTAATCTAGAGGTTCAGTGTAATAGCTCTGGGAACCTGGGTTTGAATCCCAACATGGCAGATGGTGGAATTTGAATTCAATAAAAAAAATCTAGAATTAAAAGTCTAAGAATGACCATGAAACCATTGTCGATTGTTGTAAAAACTCTGGTTCACAAATGTCCTTTAGGGTAGGAAATCTGTTGTCCTTACCTGGTCTGGCCTACATGTGACTCCAGACCCACAGCAATGTGGTTGACTCTTAAATACCCTCTAAGCAAGAGCAATGAGGGATGGGCAATAAATGCTGGCTGAGCCAGTGATGCCCACATCCAATGAATAAATGAATTGGGCCTTTAGCAATTCATCTGAATCACAAGGGCTGGATTTTTATGCTGGGCTCGTAAAATACAAGTCAGGCCAGTTCCTAATTCGGAAACCCACACCTGCCTGCTCACCTGATTCCCGCCATATTTTTGTCTCGGAGAGATGTGGGCGGGATAAGGGCGGGATTTACAGCTCCTGATTGGGTGCATGCTCAGGTGGAGGCTGGAAGAGGTCGGGTGCGGAAGCGAATGTTTCCTGTCCTGTGCTCAATAAACGGGCAGTTAATGACGCCATTTACAATGCTCTCCCTGCATATGAGTTGGAGATACTGGAGGAGAACTCTAAGCTTTGCACTGTAGGTATTTACTGTTCATGTCACTGATGGCTAAAACCTTGTTGCCCTGTGAGAGCTGGCCCATGCGTTCCCATAGTGTACTCATTGGCCACCTCTGTGTCCACAGTTCAACTCCAATGTTGCTAATCTATTTGAACATCTGTGCACCTGCTGGAACAGTCTCTTGCTGCTCATCCCTGAAGGTCAGTGAATTAAAAAAAAAAATCATTATTTAGCTAATCACACAAATATGCAAGTGGTCCCAGCAGCATAGCTAAGCTGCTGTGCCCTTACTGGTAACTCAGATCCTCTGAAATCCACAACAGCCCTTTGAATGCATTTCCCTTCAGGCAAGGCAGTACACTGAGCACTCTCATGCTTATCCCTGGAAGCAAAGCAAACCAGGAAAACTCATTGAAGACTCAGGCCCTAACTCCATTGGCAATGTGGGGCACGGCCACTAAACCTGTGCCATGCAAACCCTTTTCTCACATGGCACACAAAGGGCAGCACCTTCCTCTCATTAACATTACATCCAATGAGGTAAATGACGACCAAAATGAGAACCACACATCTTGACCCATGTATCTCCTAAATCCTTATCCCAGGGTGGCAGACCAAGGAAGTAGCCGGGAGTACCAGGTAGCAGGTCCACCCCAGCAACCCATAACATCCAGTCACTGGGACACCAGTGTGAACAGGAGGGTGAGGGATCCATGTTTTTGGAGGGAATCTCACTGTCCTCTGATTCTTCGCCCACTCAGTCAGAAGCACCACCTGATACCCAGGACCAAGCGAGGGCAGCTGCAACTGCAGAGATGCAGGTAGTGCAGTCACAGGGAGGGTCCTAACAGGTCCATGTCCAGTGTCCGAGAGCGAAGGATGTCATGTCAGTTATAGCAATAATTGGGTTACTGGCTTTTTGATAAATTCTTGTACAGAAATGGATGAAACATGTACATAGTGAAATCAAAATCATTATGTGGAATAATGTAAACACAGTTTATTCAAAATGTTGGAGGCATTACATGGTCAGAGGTCATCATTTTCTCACTGGAAACTGTGCACAGCAGCCATTAGATCTTCCTTATGCACAACATGTTTTCAGATGCATGATGGATACTATGCTGTGCCTTTGATATCTAAAACTCCCTCCTCTTCCTTCCAGGCCTTGGCTTGACACTTCCAAGGCGACCATCACATTAAGCAATATTGGATAAGCAGGATCTGGCCCTGATAGCATCCAGCATGGGCTCCTGTGTCTCACAATGGCCACTTCAAGTGCCTTGCCTCCAGGGTCCCTCTCATGGGCCTCCCTCCTCACTTTCCTCCTCCTACTCCTCCTTGCCCTTCTGACTCCAGTTCTAGACTCCTTTGCAGTGCTAAGTTATGTAGCATGCAGCAAGCTACAATAAAATGGGATTCCCTGGCAGAAGAATGTTATAGAGACCCCCTGAGCGATTGAGGCACCTGAACTGCATCTTGGCCAATGGTCTGTTCAGAGAGTCCTTGTATGAAGCTGACTAATGTTTTCCCTTCCCTGGGTGTCTATGTGGTTGCCACAGGGATGTGAGCAGCCATCTCCTCAGAAGGATACTCCTTATCTCCGTATATCCAGCCGTATAGCAGTGCTGCTTGTTTTAAATATTTGAAGCAGGACCTGATACACGAAGAATAAACGAGATGGGACAACTGCCAAGGTAATTGGCACAATCATGAATGAATGTCTTGCAATGGCCACAGAGTAGCTCACATTGAAAGAGTGGTAGCTGTTTCTCCTTATGCAACAGTCGGGCATTCTGCCTCTAAAATATTAACATGAACCATACACTAGATATTCATCACACTTTATGAAGCTGACTGGGGGATGACACAGAAGTCGGTCACAGAGGCTTGGAAGGAGCTAGACGTGAAAAAGTAACAGTGAGCTTCAGTGCCACTGGCTGTGCATGCCTCTGGAGTCACCTTGGCTGCAGGTCCCTGTGGAAAAGGCCTCGCCTTTCAGAACTCTTCTCTACCTGGCAGAGCTGAAGAAGTTTGGTTTTCAGAAGCCTTCTGAAACATGCAAGAGCAGACGAAAATACCATAGATGATGAAAAAAGGATTTCCTATGCGCTTGATAATGGCGTTCCTCCTGACCCTCATCCTGCCTACAGGGAAAAGGCGTGGGCTCATTTTGTTCTACCAAATTTGCAGCAGTAAAAGCCAAGTTCTGGTGATTCCCAACCTCATTCACCAGGTGGATAGGAAAATCCAGCCCAACGTCCTATGTTAATCTCTCACCAGAGGTTAATCTCACAACAGTACCTCTGACAATAAAGCTCTCCGACAGCACTGCTTTGAGGTAGGAGCCTGAAATATATGTTCATAAGGAGAAATGGTGCTTCAAATTCACGGCCCATGACTCTGGAATCAATGTTGCCAAATTTGTCAACTAGCCAAATAGTATGGTGGAAATATTATTGTGTAGGAGTTCAGTTGCCCATGTGCAGCCACATCACAGTTAATATACACCACATTTTCTATAAAGGCAATATATCATCATCTTTATATATTAGAGCGATTATTTTTCTGAAATCTGTAGTATCCACATAAGCAATTCTACTGAGAAAATACAATCAGAAAATGCTGGGAAAACTCAGCAGGTCTGGCAGCATCTGTGGAAAGAGAAACAGAGTTAACGTTTCAAGTCCCTATGACTCTTCTAGAAGCATTCACAATGATCTTCAGCCAGAAACGCCGAGTGGATGATCCATCTCGGCCTCCTCTACAGGTCCCCAGCATCACAAATGTCAGTTTTCATCCCGTTGGATTCATTCCCCATGAAATCCAGAAACGGCTGAAGGCACTGGATACTGCAAAGGCTATGGGCCCTGACGATATTCTGGCAATAGATTTGTGCTCCAGAACTTGCTGTGCCCCTAGCTAAGCCATCCCAGTACAGCTACAACACTAGCATCTACCCGACTGTGTGGAAAATTGCCCAGGTATGTCCTGTACACAAAAAGCACGACAAGACCACCTCAACCAATTACCACCCCATCAATCTAGTCTCAATCATCAGTAAAGTAATGGAAGGGGTAATCAACAGTACTATCAAGTGGCACTTGCTTAGCAATAACCTGCTCACTGACACTCAGTTTGGATTCCGTCAGTCACTCAGCTTCTGACCTCATTTTAGCCTTGGCTCAAACATGGACAAAAGAGCTGAACTCCCAAGGTGAGGTGAGAGTGACTGCACTTGACGTCAAAGCAGCATTTGACCAAGTGTGGCATCAAAGAACCCTAGCAAAACTGGAGTCAATGGAAATCAGGAGGAAAATTCTCCACTGGTTGAAGTCATACCTAGGAAGATGGCTGTGGTTGTTGGAGGTCAATCATCAGTTCCAGGACATCACTGAAGGAGTTCCTCAGGATAGTGTCCTAGGCCCAACCATCTTCAGCAATCGGCCCCTCGTACCTGTTCTGCCATTCAGTAAGAGCATGGCTGATCAACCCCACTTTCCTGACTACCCCTGATAACCTTTCACCCCCTTGTTAATCAAGAATCTATCTAGCTCTGCCTTAAAAATATTAAAAGACTCTGCTTCCACCGCCTTTTGAGGAGGAGAGTTCCAAAGACTCACTACCCTCAGAAAAAAATTTGCTTCATCTGTTTTAAATGGGTGACACCTTATTTTTAAACAGTGACCCCTAGTTCTAGATTCTCCCACAAAAGGAAACATCCTCTCTACATCCAAAACAAAAACAGAATTACCTGGAAAAACTCAGCAGGTCTGGCAGCATCGGCGGAGAAGAAAAGAGTTGACGTTTCGAGTCCTCATGACCCATCGACAGAACTTGAGTTCGAGTCCAAGAAAGAGTTGAAATACAAGCTGGTTTAAGGTGTGTGGGAGGGGCGGAGAGAGAGAGAGAGAGAGAAGTGGAGGGGGGGTGTGGTTGTAGGGACAAACAAGCAGTGATAGAAGCAGATCATCAAAAGAGGTCAACAACAATAGAACACATAGGTGTTAAAGTTGGTGATATTATCTAAATGAATGTGCTAATTAAGAATGGATGGTAGGGCACTCAAGGTATAGCTCTAGTGGGGGTGGGGAGAGCATAAAAGATTTTAAGATATTTAAAAATAATGGAAATAGGTGGGAAAAGAAAAATCTATATAATTTATTGGAAAAAAAAGGAAGGGGGAAACAGAAAGGGGGTGGGGATGGGGGAGGGAGCTCACGACCTAAAGTTGTTGAATTCAATATTCAGTCCAGAAGGCTGTAAAGTGCCTAATCGGAAGGTGAGGTGTTGTTCCTCCAGTTTGCATTGGGCTTCACTGGAACAATGCAGCAGGCCAAGGACAGACATGTGGGCAAGAGAGCAGGGTGGAGTGTTAAAATGGCAAGCGACAGGGAGGTTTGGGTCATTCTTGCGGACAGACTGCAGGTGTTCTGCAAAGCGGTCGCCCAGTTTACGTTTGGTCTCTCCAATATAGAGGAGACCACATTGGGAGCAACGAATGCAGTAGACTAAGTTGGGGGAAATGCAAGTGAAATGCTGCTTCACTTGAAAGGAGTGTTTGGGCCCTTGGATGGTGAGGAGAGAGGAAGTGAAGGGGCAGGTGTTGCATCTTTTGCGTGGGCATGGGGTGGTGCCATAGGAGGGGGTTGAGGAGTAGGGGGTGATGGAGGAGTGGACCAGGGTGTCCCGGAGGGATCGATCCCTACGGAATGCCGATAGGGGGGGTGAAGGGAAGATGGGTTTGGTGGTGGCATCATGCTGGAGTTGGCGGAAATGGCGGAGGATGATCCTTTGAATGCGGAGGCTGGTGGGGTGATAAGTGAGGACAAGGGGGACCCTATCATGTTTCTGGGAGGGAGGAGAAGGCATGAGGGCGGATGCGCGGGAGATGGGCTGGACACGGTTGAGGGCCCTGTCAACGACCATGGGTGGAAAACCTCGGTTAAGGAAGAAGGAGGACATGTCAGAGGAACTGTTTTTGAAGGTGGCATCATCGGAACAGATGCGACGGAGATGAAGGAACTGAGAGAATGGGATGGAGTCCTTACAGGAAGCGGGGTGTGAGGAGCTGTAGTTGAGGTAGCTGTGGGAGTCGGTGGGTTTGTAATGGATATTGGTGGACAGTCCATCACCAGAGATTGAGACAGAGAGGTCAAGGAAGGGAAGGGAAGTGTCAGAGATGGACCACGTGAAAATGATGGAGGGGTGGAGATTGGAAGCAAAATTAATAAATTTTTCTAGGTCCCGACGAGAGCATGAAGCGGCACCGAAGTAATCATCGATGTACCGGAGAAAGAGTTGTGGAAGTGGGCCGGAGTAGGACTGGAACAAGGAATGTTCCACATACCCCATAAAGAGACAGGCATAGCTGGGGCCCATGCGGGTACCCATAGCCACACCTTTTATTTTGAGGAAGTGAGAGGAGTTGAAGGAGAAATTGTTCAGTGTGAGAACAAGTTCAGCCAGACGGAGGAGAGTAGTGGTGGATGGGGATTGTTCGGGCCTCTGTTCGAGGAAGAAGCTAAGGGCCCTCAGACCATCCTGGTGGGGGATGGAGGTGTAGAGGGATTGGACGTCCATGGTGAAGAGGAAGCGGTTGGGGCCAGGGAACTGGAAATTGTTGATGTGACGTAAGGTGTCAGAGGAATCACGGATGTAGGTGGGAAGGGACTGGACAAGGGGAGAGAGAAGGGAGTCAAGATAACGAGAAATGCGTTCTGTGGGGCAGGAGCAAGCTGAGACGATCGGTCTACCGGGGCAGTTCTGTTTGTGGATTTTGGGTAGGAGATAGAAGCAGGCCGTCCGAGGTTGTGCGACTATCAGGCTGGAAGCTGTGGGAGGAAGATCCCCAGAGGAGATGAGGTCAGTGACAGTCCTGAAAACAATGGCTTGATGTTCAGTGGTGGGGTCATGGTCCAGGGAGAGGTAGGAGGAAGTGTCTGCGAGTTGACGCTCAGCCTCCGCGAGGTAGAGGTCAGTGCGCCAGACAACAACAGCACCACCCTTGTCTGTGGGTTTGATGACAACGTCAGGGTTGGACCTGAGAGAATGGAGTGCAGTAAGTTCAGAGAGAGACAGGTTAGAATGGGTGAAAGGAGCAGAGAAATTGAGACGACTAATGTCGTCTCTCTACATCCACCCTGTCAAGACCATTCAGGATCTTATGGGTTTCCATCAAGTTCCCTGTTACGCTTCTAAATTCCAGTGGATACAAGCCTAACCTGTCTAACCTTTCCTCATAAAACAACTTGCCCATCAATGATATTAATCTAGTAAGCCTTCTCTGAACCGCTTCTAGTAAGCCTGTTGTCTGGTTTCTTGGCTCCAGAATGTCCTGTTATAAGAAGCTATCCCAAAGATATTCTATGAACACCTTGCCTATCATACTTTTGCCCATCTGATATTTCCAGTCTATATGTTGTTTAAAATCCCCCATGATTATTGCTGTACAGATCTGATAAGCTCCCATGATCTCTTGGTCCTACTGTGTAGTTACAAGCAGGGGGCCTGTACACCACTCCCACAAGTGACTTCTTGCCTTTATCATTTCTCATCTCAACCCAAACCGCCTCGACATCCTGGTTTCCTGAATTTATGTCATCCCTCTAATGTGCTAATACTATTAATTAACAGAGCCAGCCCTCCAATTTTTCCTAACTTCCTGTCCTTCCTAATTGTCACATACCCTTTGATATTCAGGACCCAATCTATGTCACCCTGTAGTATTGTCTAATGGTTATCAAATTGTACTTATTATTTTTATTTTTGCTATCAGTTCATCAATTTTGTTTCAAATGCTGTGTGTGTTTAGATACAGAGCTTTTAGTGTTGGCCTTATCTGTGGATTTACATCTGGATTTGTATCTTGGGCCCTTCCTGTCACGGTCTGTTTATTATTTCCCATATTAATAATTTTCTCTCTTCTCTTGTCGCTACTCTTTAGTTTATCACATTTTCCCAAATTTGATCCCTTTCCCCCATTATTCAGTTTAAATCCTCTCTGCTTGCCTAGTTAGGCAGCTCGCAAGGACACCAGCCCCAGCACGGTGCAGGTATAGACCTTCCCCACAGTACAGAACCTGCTTTCCCCACTACTGGTGCCAGTCCCCCCAAATCCAGAACCCACTTCTCCCACACCATGAGCTATGCATTCATTTCTTGAATCTTATTTGTCCTATGCCAATTTGCACATGGCTCAGGTAATAATCCAGAAATTATTATCTTTGAGGTTCTGCTTCTTAACTTGGTGCCTAGCTCCTCATACTGACTATGCAGAACCTCTTTCCTCATCCTACCTACATCACTGATACCCACAAGGAGCGTGACCACTGGATCCATCCCCTCCCACTGCAAATTCCTCTCCAGCCCTGAGCAAATCTCTTGAACCCTGGCACCGGGCAGGCTGCCTGGACACTTGCTGTTTGCTACAGATAATAATGCCAATCCAGCTCATTATACTGTCCCTTACTACTACTACATTCCTTTTTGCTTCCCCCACTTGAATGGCTTCCTGTATCATGATGTTGTGGTCAGTTTGCTCACCCACTCTGCAGCCCCCACTCATCCAAATAGCTGAGAGAACACCAAACCTGTTGGACAATTTCAAAGGCTCACACTCCTACCCTCTGGGTCCCCTTACCTGCCTCACTCACAGTCACACCCTCCTGTCCCCTGACCAAATCAGAAGACCTTATCCTAAGTGGTGTGACTGCCTCCTGGTATAAAACATCCAGGTAAATTTCCCTCTCCCTGAAGTGTCACAGGCTCTGCAACTCAGCCTCCAGCTCAATGACTCTGAGCCAAAGTTCCTCAAGCCGTAAACATTTACTGCAGATGTGTTTGCTCTGGATCACAATGTTATCCAGGAGCTTCCACCTGCTACAGCCTTGAGACATCACCTGTCCTAAGATCCTTGATGTGTTTTAAATAATTACTTAACTATATTAATCACTTATTTCTGTTGCTTTCTTATACATTTTGTTAACTTTACCACCAATTTGTGTGCTATTTTAAACTCTAGGGATAGAATAGAACTTACCCACTTTCCAGATACTCACCAAACTCTAGTAGAGCAAGAATCAATTTCTATGGGGTTAGAAAAAGGAAGCAAACATATCCTTTCCCCAACCCTCCCACTTCTTTGAACTCCCCTGAACTCCAAGTCGTCACCCAGTTAGTTGGCTGCACTCTGTTTGCCTTGGCTGTACCAAAGAACCCTGTATTTATAGTAAACTGAACTGGGGCGACAGGAACCAGATTCAACCAATTAGCTCATTAGCTACTCAGCTCCTACAGCTGAGTGAGTTTACCCCGCCTAAACTGCAAGAAAGAAAGAATTTAGCGTGCTAACACAATACTTTCCAGTTACTGCTAATTACAGATTCAATTAGATTTTAGGAGGAAAATTTAAGAACAAAGTTAACACTTAAAACTCCCCCTCTCACCAAACTCCAAGTCTTCACTCAATTAGCTCAGCTGTACGCCGTTTCACTCCCTCCATCACCAACGAACAGTAGCAGTAGTGTGTACCATCTACAAGATGCACTGCAGAAACCCAGCAAGGCTCCTACGCAGCACCTTCCAAACCCATGACCACTATCTTCTCGAAGGCCAAGGGCAGCAGATAGATGGGAACACCACCAACTGGAAGTTCCCCTCCAAGCCACTCACCATCCTGACTTGGAAATATATCGCTGTTCCTTCACTGTTGCTGGGTCAAAATCCTGGAACTTCCTTCCTAACAGCATTGTGGATGCACCTTCACTACATGGACTGCAGCAGTTCAAGAAGGCAGCTCACTGCCACCTTCTCAAGGGAAATTAAGGATGGGCAATAAATGCTGGCTGAGCTAGTGACGCCCACACCCCATAAATGAATATATAAAAAATATATTGTACATCATGCAACACCATTATCATTCTACCAGCTGTTTTCTGTGAATAATTGTAGAAACACAATGGTTCATCCAAACATTAGACCCTCGATTTGAGATTGCTCAATAATGTGCCGAACTCACAAATGTGCATTATTTTGCACTCTTTACTGCTGACATGGGAATTGCAAAGTGGTGTCATTAATGCACTAAATTACTGCACATTAGCATGTACATTAGCAAGTGTATTAGCTCTAGTACAGTAGTCGAAGCTCTCATGTGTATCAATAGAGATTACATTTACAAATTGCTCAGGATTTTCTGTTGTGGTTTACGAAAGATATAAGCAAAGATCCATCCCATGGTGCTATTTTAACGAAGAGCAGGGAAAGCAATTATCCTTCAACTAACATCAATAAAACAGATTATCTGGTTGTTATCACATTGCTGTTCATAGGACCATGCTGTGTGCAAATTGGCTGCACGTCCAATGTTATAACAGTGACTACACTTCAAAAGTGTTAATTGGTCATAAAATGCTTCTAAAGTCATAAAAGGCACTATCTAAAAGAAATCCTTCATTTCTTTTATGATCACAAGATAGATATAGATGAGGAACTACATTTGGTTCCCCTGAACTTGCCTTTATAGGACTTAAAGACCTTCTTTTTAAAATTCATTCATGGGATGTGGGCTCCACTGGCCAGGCCAGCATTTATTGCCCATATCTGGTTGTCCTTGAGGAGGTGGTTGTGAGCTGCCTTCTTGGACCGCTGCAGTCCATGTGGTGTAGGTACACCCACAGTGCTGTTAGGAAGGGAGTTCTAGGACTTTGACCCAGTGACAATGAAGGAACGGCGATATATTTCCCAGTCAGGATGGTGATTGGCTAGGAGGGGAACTTTCAGGTTGTGGTGTTCTCATCTATCTGCTGCCCTTGTCCTTCTAGGTGATAGTGGTCGTGGGTTTGGAAGGTGCTGTCTATGGAGCCTTGGTGAATTCCTGCAGTGCATCTTGTAGATGGTGCACACTGCTGCTACTGTGCATCAGTGGTGGAGGGAGTGAATGGTTGTGGGTGTGGTGACAATCAAGTGGGCTGCTTTGTCCTGAATGGTGTCAAGCTTCTTGAATGTTGTGGGAGCTGCACTCATCCAGGCAAGTGGGGAGTATTCCATCACATTCCTGACTTGTGCCTTGTAGATGGTGGACAGGCTTTGGGGAGTCAGGAGGTGAGTTACTTGTTGCAGGATTCTAAGCCTCTGACCTGCTCTTGTAGCCACAGTATTTATATGGTTAGTCCAGTTCAGTTTCTGGTCAATGGTCACTCTCAGGATGTTGATATTGGGGGATTCATTGAGGTAATGCTATTGAACATCAAGGGGCGAAGGTTAGATTCTCTCTAGTTGGGGAGAACTCCACATCGTACATACTTCAAATGATTTCACTTTCATCTCACCAATATTATCTAAATTTACTTTATTTTATTTCCTATATGTTTTTTTAAATGTTGGTGTCCTGTCCTAAACTATGAGTCATTAACCTGCACATTTAGAATACTAGTGCAATAGTATTGCTGAAAAAAGAGACATGTTGTTGAAGTTTTTCATCTTGCACTCACCGGGAAAGATGCAAAAATGTCAATTTCAAAAGGAGTAACAATTTATACTGCAGGAGAAAATGGTGCTGATTGTTTGGCAAGTCAGCTCTGATTGGTTAAGATATTGCCATGGAGAATGCACCAAGGAACCATTGTCCCACAAGCTTTTTTTTAATTCAAAGAAGACACAATGCCTGGACATATTCCTTTTGCCTGCAAAGGACAGGTCCCTGCTTAAACATATGTATAACTTCTAGCAAGTGTAAGTGAAACACATTAAAAGTGTGATTAATAATTTTAAACTGGCTGTTAGTGTAGTTCTTGGCACACTCAGTTTTGTTCAGCAAGTGCTGTCCAGTTGTGGAGTCACATCTAATATTAGGCATTATGTTCTGTGTTTTGCAAGCACGGGCTGGTTGATTATGGTCAGTAACCTGCCTATTGTGAACAGATGAAGGGATACGCTGTTTGATACAATCCACCAGTCATTGGGATGCATGGCCTATGTATCTGGCATCGGCCCACCACTGAAATTCCTGTACCACATTACTCATTTGTGTGGTAAGCAGAACAAATTTTTGGCTTGACAGCAACATCCTGTTAGTGGAAAATACCACTACTATAGAGTAGGTGTGTGAAATGGCTAACTTAGGCCCATTCATCACTATGCATTGTACACAGTGAGCAATGATCTGATTGGGGCAGCCATTATCCCACAGGAACTAACACGTTACCAAAATATTTAAATAATTTGCCAAAATCTAATAAGTTAGTGGTTGAGGTAGTGTCAGTCTAAATGTTGAAACAAAGGAATTAGGAGCAGGAGTAGGTAGTTTGGCTCTTCAAGCCTGCTCCGCCATTCAATATGATCATGACTGATCCTCTATCTTAATGCTATATTCCCGCTCTCTCCCCATACCCCTCAATGCCTTTAGAGTCTAATAATCAATCTATTTCCTTCTTAAATATATTCAGTGACTTGGCCTCCACAGCCTTCTGTGGTAGAGAATTTCATAGGTTCACCACCCTCTGAGTGAAGAAGTTTCTCCTCATCTCAGTCCTGAATAGGCTATCCCATATCTTGAGAATGTGACCCTTTGTTCTAGACCCTCCAGCCAGAGGAAACATCATCCCTCTATCCAATCTATCTGGCTCTGTCAGAATTTTATACGTTTCAATGAGATCTCCTATTATTCTTCTAAACTCCAGTGAATGTAGATCTAGTCGACCCAATTTCTCCTCATACAACAATCCTGCCATCCCAGGATTCAGTCTGGTGAACCTACGCTGCACTCCCTCTATGGCAAGTATACCCTTTCTTAGGTAAGGAGACCAAAACTGCACACATTACTCGAGGTGTGATCTCACCAAAGCCCTGTACAGCTGCAGTAAGACATCCTTGGTCCTGTACTCAAATCCTCTTGCAAGGAAGGCTTACATACCATTTGCCTTCCTAAATGCTTGCTGCATCTGCATGTTTGCTTTCAGTGATAGGTGTACCAGGTCCCTTGGTACATTAACATTTCCCAATCCATCACCACTCAAATAATACTCTGCCATTCTGTTTTTCCAACTGAAGTGGATAACTTCACATGTTATACTGCATCCGCCATGCATTTGCCCACTCACTCTACTTGTGTAAATTGCCCTGAAGCCTCTTAACATCCTCCTCACCACTCACTTTCCCACGTAGTTTTGTGTCATCAGCAAACTTGGAAATATTACATTTGGTTCCCTCATCTAAATCATGGATATATATTATGAATAGCTGGGGCCCAAGCACTGATCCCTGCGGTTACCCACTAGTCACTGCCTGCCACTCCGAAAAAGACCCATTAACCCTACTTTCTGTTTCTTGTCTGCTAACCCAATTTTCAATCCATGCCAATATATTACCCCCAACCCCTTGCGCTTTCATTTTGCACACTAACCTCTTATGAGTGACTTTATCAAAAGCTTTCTAAAAACACAACACCCACTGGTTCTCCCTTATCTATTCTGCTAGTTATGTCCTCAAAAAAACTCCAATCAGTTTGGCAAATATGATTTCCCTTACATAAATTCATGTTGACTCTCTCTAATTCTGTTGATATTTTCTAAGGGTCTTGTTATCACATCCTTTATCATAGACTTTAGCATTTTCCCTGCTACTGATGCTCAGCTAACTTGTCTGTAATAGGTTGTTTTCTCCTTCCCTCCTTTTTTAACTAGTGGGGTTACATTTGCCACCCTCCAATCTGCCAGGACCGCTCCAGAATCTACAGAATTTTGGAAGAATCTATAGAATTTTGGAAGCCTATTAGTGGTTTTGCACCACTATCCCTATACTAGCATTTATTTCCTTTTCTCTTGGGTGGTACATCCCTCTTTGGGATTACTACAAAAGATTTATTGTTCAGGGAGCTTCTTTATGTTTTTAAATTTTTTGACTAATGAATACTTGCACCCTATGTCATCAAAAAGAATTGGCCTAAAGGTCAATGGATTTGTTTCTGATTGTTCGGATGCTGAAAAAACATCCGCCAATAGATTTTAGGATGAGGGCATCTAATTGAGCATGCTTGAATATATAACATTGTGTTTTATGATCTTCTGGTAAATGACAGTCAGATTGGCCTTTATCCTTATACAAGTGATAATTCAGTCCTTGATCTTTTTACTAACCCCAGTTAGTAAACTTCTTCCATCAGAGCCAAACATTAGAACAAATTAGTTTCTAAGGGAGCTGCTGTACTCATTAAGCTATTTTTTTTGATCAGAGTCCCTTGCACATAACTTTAGCTCTGTGGTACAAATTTAAAGCTTCAGGACTGTATCGCTTCTCAACCATTTTTCCTCACACAACACCTGGAAGTGTGATGGAAGCAGATTCATTCGTAACTTTCAAAAGGGAATTGGATATATCGTCAAAGACAACTAGCGCAGGGCTATGTGATAAGAGCAGGGTGGGGGGAGTGGGACTAATCTGTAGCTCTTGCAGGGAGCCGGCACACTCATGATGGGTCAAATACCTTCCCCCTCCCCTTTTCTGTGCTCTAAGATTGCTTGATTCCAAGAGGAGCAATTTAGTGAATCATTCTCTGCCCTAGAATTGCCAATGCCATTCTTCATTATGGTTTCTCAGGTGCTTTAAAATCCTTCTAATAGTAAAGGTGCCCAAAAATGAAGAAGTTGAACATTCCAATGAGCTACGGAGTTAGAAAGTTCAGACATGTTTAACTTCTTATAAAGACAGCCTTTGAATTGTATCCTGCTGCTTAATCTTAACTGTTGTTCATAGCTTCAGTCATATTGGCTGGATGCTTTCTGCAGATAATTATTGCTGCTGTCCAAATCCATTTACATAGACACACAGTGGATGTGTAGACATCTTTCATATTCCAATCCACATTGCTGCATAATTTTCAATATTATGGATCATCTGCCATCTAATTAATTTGTATGGATCCCTTTCAGCGCTATTGATCTTTCACTTAAATATTGGGCATTTTAGCTTGATGTTAGCAATAATAATGTTAATGGTTGACTAACCTTAAAACCTGATGATCTTAATCCTGAACTTTATTTTTAAAATTTTTTAAAGAAAATTATGCTTTGCTTTCTGATAATTCTAAGTTGCGCATGATCAAGAATGAACATCAAGATGCCTGTTAGTAAAAAAGGACAGCTGATCATGTATGACATACTACTTAACAGGGAATTCCTATACAACTTCATAACTTTCAGATTTTGTCATCATCAAACAAAAGTGAAGTATGTTGTACAATTTCAGTTACCAAGCAGCGATTCAATACACTTCTTGGTTTAATAGTCTCATTCAAAGAATTTTTTGAACAATATGAAACCGCAATATAGCCAACGGATATGCTTTATCCAATGGTTTTCTTATTCCTCACAGGTCTCGGGGATGTAACCTTTGAATTCATGCTGACATTTCCTCATAGCCTCTAACACACTTTTAATTCAATGGAAATGAAATTCAGGGGAAATGCACAATGGCTGATTTGATATCCTGTTATATACCCATTGTCACACTTAGCACCTTTATGTGAACATTGATGGTATTAGTTGGCTAACTAAACAATTATTGGCCTTCAGTTTCTTCATTTAATTTTTTTTTATATATTGTGATTACATGAACCAAAGCTGCAAGGAACAAGAGGACGGAGACTGCGTCTGCTGTTGGGTGTTAGCATGCTGAATGTGTAAACTGCTGCCTGGTATTGAATTACAGGCAATTTAAAACTAACAGTATACATTAAACACAAATAAAGGCAATGAATGCAAGAGAAAATTGGGTTACCATTCAATACTATTAACTACAGGAGTATAATCAAGTGGACTCAATTCTGATTACGCTGAATTTAACAATCAGAGCTTTTTATTAAAGGACATGATTTTTGTTGTTTTAATATTTATTTGCTGTGATTATTTAAAATTTTCTATTCTCATAGAAATGGATTCAGGGAGGAAAAAACCTGTGAACATCCGAGAGGTCCCTAGGTGCAGTAATGCGGAGGAGAAAAGCAATGAGCCAGACAGGGGTGATCGAACCAGGAGGAAAAAAATCCCTGGGACCAAGTGGTAGTGGTGGTGTTTATGTTTTGCACTTTTCAACTGCTGAGCCTGCACAGCAGAGGAAAATCAATGCTCCAACCAACTTCATTTCTCAATTTGCAGTATTTTTTTTACTCAATGCATGATGCAACATAATACATAAAAGCATTTTATAAAAGTAAAGATCGCGGGCCTGATTTTCATCTACAGAAATACGAGTCGAGCCCTTTCCCGACTATCAAACCTGAGACGGGCTTCAAACCTTGTTTGTGTCGCAGTTTTATCTGGAAGGGATGTAGGAGGGATTATTGTGCAGTTTGCAACTCCCGATTGGGCGTGAGCTTGCATTCGAGCCCGGAAGAGGTCAGGTATGGAGATGGGTGATTCCCAAGCTGGGTCCAATGTAACAGGGCAGTTAACAGCGCCCTTCCAAATGGCATCCCTGGAAACGACCCTGAGAGCACTGGGAGAAAAGCTCTGATTATTGCACTGTAAATACTGTTGATGTATCTGATGGCCGATTGTTGCTCCGTGTGAGCTGGCCCATTAACTGCATTCCCTTAGTGTAACCAAGAGCTAATGCTGTGTCTACTGTTCTATGCCAAAGTTGTTAATCTATGCGATCAGACCTGAAAGTCACTGACTTTTAAGAAAACATCATGCAGCAGGTAGCACAATTCTGCAAGTCATCACAGCAGCATTGCTTAGCTGCTGCACTCCTCATACAGAACTCAGGTCCTCTCAGGCCTTAACAGTCATCTCCACGCATTCCCCTTCAGATAACTTAGCACTGAGCTAAGTTACCGTCAGAAGCACTGCAAAAGAAGCCACGAGTGCTCCTCAAAGACCTTAGGCCTAGCTGCTTGGTGATGAGCACAAATTTTGAGCACAGTGCCTCTCAATGAGCCACCACATCACCCTTTCTCTCGTATTTTCAGGAAAAGGGGGTGAGTTCTGCAAGATCAGGAGTGGGCCCCAAATCTGTGAGAGATCAGACCAAAAATACTGACATTCTTCCTTTTCAGATTAAAAACAGCAAGTTTATACTTTAGCTATTTAACTCAAAAAAGTTCTCAGGTCTACTGTTCTCAGTAACTATAATGTCTGCTATATGGATGACGGCACAAGGAAAACTTGGATGATTTAATTTTCAATTTGGCACACAGCTAATATTTTGCCTCTCTCTTTATCACATATCACTCTCCAAGTGAGTGTAGTATGGAACAAGTCAGACACTGGAACAGTATTATTCTTTCTCTAACAGTTGGCTTTAAGCAGTGGGAAAAGGATTATGTCAGTTTTTCTTTCTTTCCAATGTTTGATCTCCTTCTACAATAGACATCACAACTACCTCCTACAGACATCACATAACTGCTGTCTAGAAACTGCATGTAACTGCCTCCTATAGATGTCACGCATCTACTGCATGTAAGCTGCATGTAACTGCCTTTGAGAGATACCACTCTTGTCTTAGGCTAACAAAACACATCTTCGTCATGGTAGCAGAGCCGAAAGTGACAGGGCTAACACTGGGGATCCAAAGCTATGTTAGCTGGAGATTGTCATTTCCTTACTTTAAGTACTTTTTGATAGTTTAATGTGCCAAACCAATCAGTTACTGGAATGGATCCTAACGGTTGTTATTGTCATGTTGGCTATAGCAGACCTTTGTCTCACAGTGTGGTAATCTGAGGTGTAACACACCTTTAAGAGACTGTGGACAGATAGACCACGTGACTGTAAGACCCAGTAGCTGAGTAGTGTGGGATACCATGTACAAGTTAGTCTAGAGTAGGGTCTTGTTGGAGAAGCACACGTCATATTGTTTGTATAAATAAATAGTACGTGCTTCATTTCATATTGGTCTCTGCATCTGCCATATATTGTAATCGGCTCGCCTGTTGACAGGTAAGTGTGCAATCAGTTGATGAATAAAGCGACTCCATAGTTAAAACATAACACATAGAGGCAATTTACTGGCCCCAGTGACCAGGCAGCTCTGCTTGGTATCAAGTATGTTCAATGTGGAGCAAAAGGACTTCCTTCATTAAATACTTTGATAATGCATATTAGATGTCCCCTTCTGCTTTAACCATTGGTTAAAATCAACACTTTCCCAGTTCTCTGACTCCTAAGTTAATCAATGGCCAGAATTTCCCCAGCCATGTGCAGGTGGGATAAGTGTGGAAAGTTGGAATGAAGCCTGTCCGGTGGGCTCCCTGATGTGTTCCCACCCCCATCCGCTTTTTCCAGAGGTGGGCTCCCAGAGGCAATGGTTTACCCAATTATGGTTGGATTGCTGATGTCACTAGCTGTGTCAGCAGCCTCGTGACAGATTGGAGGTGGCTTTACGATGGGAAGTCAGAACCCCATTGTATAATCTTGCAGATTCACATAATGTGTAAAGAAGCAGAAAGGTTGTATATAGCACACCTTCATGTATTCAGATCCGTTCCCCCTGCACACTGATGGTCCTGGCCACTATTTATCGGGTGCTGTTTGGACTTTAGGTGAGTGCCTCCATCTTGTGGTGCCCTCTCACTCTCCGTCCTGTATATGGTACACGCTGCAGCTATGGTACACCAGTAGTGGAAAAGTGAATGTTTAAGATGGTGGATGGGGTGCCAATCAAGTGTGCTGCTTTGTCCCAGATTTTTTTTTTAATTCATTGGTATCTTTGATGCCCATCCTTAATTACCCTTGAGAATAGTTAAGAGTCAACCACATTGCCATGGGTCTGGAGTCACATGTAGGCCAGAACAGGTAAGAACAGCAGATTCTCTTCCCTAAAGGGCAGATGGGTGAACCAGTTGGGTTTTTTATGACATTAGTTTCGTGGTCACCATGACTTGAGACTAGTTTGCAATTCTAGATTTTTTGAATTTAAATTCCACCAGCTACCATTGTGGGATTTGAACCCATATCCCCGCTAGTTAGCCTGGGCTTCGAGATTACTAGTCCAGTGGCATTACCATTACAGAACCATCTTGAGTGTTTATGGATCTGCACTGCAGGTAGAGAATGTTCCATCACATTCCTGACTTGTGCCCTATAGTGTAGACAGGCTTAAGCTGTCAGGAGGTGAGGTTACACGTCATAGAATATGCAGCCTCTGACCTGCTTTAGTAGCCATAGTCCACGTAGGTTTCTGGAAAGTTCTGACTCCGACCTCCCCCCCTCTCCCCTTAGAATGGTGATGAGGAAGGTGGTTAGACCCTCTCTTGTTAAAGATAATCATTGCCTGGCATTCGTGTGGTGCAAATATCCCTTGCTACTTATCAGCCCAAGCCCGGATGTTGTCCATGTCTTGCTGCCAACACTGAGGAAATGTCAACTAAGAGCTGAACACTGCAATTTGGAACTGATATTCGTAACTTCTTACAACTTTTACTTGCTATAATATATGAGTTTGCTTCAAAATCATTCTATATAGATCAAAAAGTGGATCTTAATTTTTGGTACAGTAGGCATTATTTTTAATTGCAGAAAAATCTGCAATGGTGAACGTAATTATTAAGCACAATCAGTGGAAACACGTACATGTTGGAAAACTAATGAACTATTCATTCCATAATAATCTATTCAAACTTAACATATCGGGCTACCCTAGAACTATAAATTGAGTGAATTACTATAGATGCATGAACATAGGGGGCGGAAATGTCCCAGATTTGCACTAAGTGCTGTAGTGGGCGGGTAAAACGTTGTGCTGCAATGATGGCTTCTCACGCCGGGTCATCCCAAACCCACTGCATTAATTATGTATTCCCGGGAAACACACCATTTCCATGGCGGGCTGGCGGGCGAATTAGAGCGCAGCCGCCATCACCTTGCCGGTTCATCACGCCGGGCGCCATATTTATATTGCGGCCACACGCATACCTCTCAGTGCTTCCAGCCCAGGACTGCTGCACGGAAGACAGGATGGCCCCAAAAGGCAAGAAAACTGCTGCCCCCAGGTTCAAGGACACATCCCTCGAGCGCATTTTGGAGGCAGTGGAGGCTCGCCGTGATGTCCCCTACCACCACTCTTGCTGCAGGACGGGCAGCAACATCACCAGTCCAGCTTGGGAGGCAGTGGGCAGCGCCAACGCCCTGCAAAACAGGACAGTCACCCAGTGCTGCAAGAGGATGAATGATCTCCTCCGTTCCACCAGGGTAGGTCACTCTTCCCATCACTCTCGACTCACACACTCACAAAACCATTACACATTCACAGGGCTCTCATTCACTGCCAGTTCAAGGGACATCACCATTCACTCTCTCACACACACCTTCATTGTCCTCATTTCGTCCATGGGAGCACTCACCACCCACACATGCCAGGCATACTTGTCATTTGGCCTGGCAGGGCCCTGCTTACACCCTCTCCATCTCTATTCATGCACGACATGCTGGCACACAACATCAGGGAGAGGTTGCTGACCAGTGGAGGAAAGCCTTGAAATCAAGGTCCTCACGGACTTTGAAAACAGAGCCATCCAGCAGGCGGTGATGACCGGGACCGTTCCTGTGCTGACAGTGAGGTCGGCGCTGTTCTACCAAGTAAGGATGCAGCAGTGCAACATCTATCAGACAACCATGCCGTGAGTGATGTGTCCTGTTTCACAGGCAACTATCATGCACCAATTATCTCTCCTTGCTTTCGCAGGCACATCTGAAAACTGCCAAGTGAGTCCATGACACAGGGCCTCCAATCAAGCTCCAAGGGAAGTTCAGAAGAAGAATCAGCTGAAACCCTTGCTAAGTCCCATCACAACCGCATCAGACTCTCCACCAATGCAGAGAAACACACCTCGGTGAGACCTAGCTTTAGAATAGCCTTGGGATCACAATCTGGTGAACACATCGCACTGTCTGATCCATAGCAGGTGGAGGCAGGGACTTCCCAGGTCCCCAGCACTCGGAATTTGCTGAGTCTGAGACAGATGATGAGCCTCTGGACTCGGCCATGTCACAGCTGCTGGAGCTGCAAAGGCAATCTCGGGAACATCAGGAAGGGATGTCCAATGCACTCAGATTGCAAGGCACGATGGAGGAATCTATTCACATTAAAGGTAAGGTGATAGTGCCGGCAGGCTGATGCACCGAGGTCAGCACTGGTGCGATGGCAGCTGCCATGGAGACCTTGGTCCAGGACGTCACTCCTGCACTGCTGTGTGGACTGAGCTCCATCGCTGATGCCATAGCTGGCCTCCAACAGTGTGTACATGAGAGAGGTACGGGGCAGGTCGATCTCACTCCAGCTACCCCTTCTCTTCAAGGAGTCAATCAGGGCCTTTGGGCACCCACAGGGAGGAGGATCAGTAGGCGGGAGTGTCCGGCCCATCGGAATCCCCTCTTCTTGTGACCTCAGCAGCTCCAGCTCCACAAGCTGAGGAGGGTGTAACTGCCACACAGGAGGATCCTGAAAGCAGGCCGGGGCCCTTCAGGTGTCAGCCCACCAGAGGATGCCCGTCAAGATCATTACAGACAGGGCGTAGCAGTCAGCAGGCTGCCTCCACCTCTGGTGTGGATGTCCGGGGAGCACCAAGACATAGCAGCAGGCTTAGGACAGTTAAGAAGATGTGTTTACACACCCTGGACATGGGAGTTAATCACCTGTACATATTGTTTACTATTGTAAATAAACTCCCAAGAGTGTCTCCCTGCCTGTGGCTCTTTGTTCTTGTGAGTAACGTTCATGTGACTCAGATGTGAAACCTTTCTGCACAAGATAAAGGCAGGTGTCTCAGTCCGGGGCCTCTTCCCTGTGCTTTGTGCAGACTTCAGACGAAAGTCATGGTTTGGCCTCACACTCCCTGGAAACATTACTGATACCCTGCACCTCAATGGCCCTTGTCATTGCTGCCAGAATGTAGTGGGCAGGTGTCGCAGAGTTCCGTCATTGTCTTGGTGAACTCTCAGCATCTTTAAGGTGGGGCTGGCCTCCATCTCTTCAGCATCTGAGACCAGAGACATTGTGCTCCTGAAGGGCTCAGGTACTGAAGGCAGATAAAGATCAGATGCTTCATGGCTGCATCTCTATGATATGACCCTGATCATGGAGCGCAAGTGAACTGCCCTCAGCCAGACAGGAGTAAGGCATTCTCAGAGGCAATGTCTTCACATGTTTGAAGTGTCCTCACTTGCATGTTCTCATCATCCTCCTGCAATTGAGCGATTATTAGGGCCTCCACTGCATCTCCATGACAGGAGCATTCTCACAGAGGATATGTGCACTGCCATAAGCCAGACTGGAGCCCAACATAAATAGATGCAATGTGAGGATCTATGGGGTCACCTCACTGCATGTCATCATCATCCTCCACAAATCTAGCAGCCATGAGGGCCTCCGGAGCATGCCTAACTCATCTGGCCAGTGCAAGGGCCCTATCACTGTCATTGTTGCCTTCAAGGACCTCCTGACCCTCATCACCGTCAATGTCCTCCTCATCGGAGGAGACCTCCAGCTCCTCCATCTCCTCCACAGCCAGCTCCTCTCTTTATTGCAGCGCCAGGTTGTAAAGGGCACAGCAGTTGGCGATGAAGCATGACACCCTCTATGGACTGTATTTCAGGGCTCCACCAGACTGGTCCAGGCACTGGAACCACAGTTTTAGCATCCTGAAGGTCTGCACCACCAAGTTGCGAATTGCAGCACGAACCTCATTAGAGCAGCACTCTGCTGCAGTCTGAGGCTGCCGCATGGATGTCATCATCCATGTCCTCTGCGGGTAGCCCTTGTTCCCGTGGAGACATCCCTGCAGCCTCTGTGGACCCTGAAAGACGTCAGGGATCTATGACCGACTGAGAATGTAGGAGTCGTGCACACTCCGTGAAAGCCATGCACAGACCTGCAGCATGCACTTCTGGTGATCACACACCAGCTGCACATTCAGCGAATGGAAGCCTTTGTGATTGACATAGTTGACCCCTTCTTGCGATGGAGATCTGAGTGCCACGTGAGTGTAGTTGATCGCACCCTACACCTGTGGGAAACCTAAGATCTGGGCAAATCCAATCGCTTTTGCATCCTGGCTCACTTGGTCCCAGGCAAAATGCACAAAGTTGTTGCCCTCGCAAAGATGGTATCTGTGACCTCATGGGTGCACTTGTGGGTGGAGACTTGTGATATCCCACAGAGGTCACCTGTGGAGCCCTGAAAGGAGCCACTGGTGTAGAAATTGAGCACCACGGTCACTTTCACGGCCACTGGCAGTGGATGCCCTCCATATCTCCGTGGCGCCAAATCCTGCAGTAGCTGGCACATGTGACCGACCAGTTCCCTAAGTGTAGTCTTCAGCTAAATAAAAACAATGTGTAGGGTTACAGGGAAAAGGCAAGAGATTGGCACTAAGCTAAAATGCACAGAGTGCAAGTGCAGACACAATGGGCCAAATGGCCTCATTCTACACCGTAACAATTCTGTGATTCTGTGACTAGGTTGTTGGTCATCTGCAGGAATGAAAGGCTGAGTCTATAGAACCTGGATCTGGAAAGGCGCGACCAGCGACTGCTCACTGTGGCTCTTCAGAAGCGTGTGCAGGAGCCTCAGCAGCCTCTTCTTCCTAAGGTTGCTGCTTCGCTCTCTTCTCTGTTGTCTTTGCTCTCTGTAAGCCAAGAGGCATACAGTTAGGTCACCAGGCTTCATGATCCTGATGTACTCCTCCTGCAGGATGAAAGATAGAGATACCTGGGTTGGCTTCGGTGCTCTAAGAACCTCTCTTGGTTAAGTGTGAAGGCCCCTTAACACATCCCAGACAGTGCTGGCCACCACTTGGATGGCCAGAGTTTAGTGCGCTGCACGGCTGTCCGAAACCCCACCCACCTCCTCCCCACTTCACCTGGCTGATTGGCAGCAGCTTTGCCCATTGGACTGCATGCTGTGCTCTCAGCTCAGGTGCAGGCATCCTCCTAACGTGCACTGCAAGGCTGCGCTGTTAGCTTGAACCATGGGGGAGACTGGTCCAAACCGGGACGATGACATTGCAAGGGGCTGTGAGTGCCTCCACCAGTGACAGCTCCATGGCCAGGGGTGATTGTACAATGTGCCCAGTCATCCAATCGATCTGTATTCCACTAAAAAATTCATTAGTTTGCAGTCTGTGCCCAAGGGGTGAAAAGCTCTGGAGCACTTGGTGGCACTTTCATGCCTCTGTGTCACTTGAGTGGGCATTAAGCTAAAAGCCCATCTCCAAGCATGTCAATGTGGCTGCACCTGAACTGTCTCTGCTGCAGAGGAATGGTCACTTTATACAAGGTTTCCCTAATGCGTGGCCACCATCCTCAGTCCCCACCCCACACATGCTTGTGCACTACCATCAACCGCAGGGCAGCCCTTGCTCTCCCACCTCAAATGCACCTCAACCTTGAAGTCCAACCCTGGTGACCCGGTCGAGCGCTCCACAACGTTACTGTGTACTCACCTCTGAGTTCCCCTCACAGTGCAGCATGACTTACATAAGCTGTTGTGAAACACACAGCTTTCAACCACACCGACATGGGTGGACGATCCAGCAAGGGGAGGATGATTTTGGTGGGCTGGCCTTATAATGATATGCAGTTGCATTACAATGGAGTTCCAGACTTCTGATGGTGGGACACGTGGCCTTCCATCAATGGACTGAGCAGCCAATTCACGCTGTGAAACCAATTTTTGGCCTTCTCACCATATTGTCTGCTCACGCCACCGAACATGCCCAATGCCAGCAGGCACGGTCGAATCCGCTCAGAATGAGCGGATTATTTGTTTATTTACTTATCTGTTTATCTCTGACACTTGACATGAGTTCACAGAAAGTAAACCCGGAAAGATCATTATTGGAGCCATTAATTAGGCAGTCTTACTCAGAGAGATTGTATAAGGAATGGGCAGTGTGGGAAATGTTTGATGTCCTATTTGTGCAAGTAGTTTGTGTTCTTGTGGACAGTGTAAAATCTTGGTAGTATGATGTTATTTTGAGTTTGGGATTAAGGTATTGTAGAGGCAAACCTGAATAACATCCAGCCTCTGGAAGTTGGAATTGTTTGGTGCTGGTGGGGGGAGAAACACTGGATGTAAAGAAAAAAAAAAATACTTATGTTCCCAACATTGCAATCCTTAAGTGATGGGGAAGACCACACTGGAATTACTTGTCGACCTAATTCTAACAGACGTAGAAAATTCTTCATGGGTTTCTGTGTCTGCTCCATGCTCACCGCAGCTAAGGTTCTCCCCTGGAAGTGATGTGGTCTGCCAAAATATAAACATTGAAAATAATCGTAAGTAAGAGAATTGCATGTTAAAATGTTCATCTTGTTTTCAAATGCCTTCATGGCCTCACCCACCTCTGTCTCCTACAACCCTTTGAAATCTCTGCACTCCTCTAATTCTGGCCTTTTGTATCCCTGATTTTCATTATTCCACCAGTGATGGCCATGACAACAGTTGCTGAGACCCCAACTTCTGGAACTCCCTCCCTAGACCTCTCCACCTCTCTCTCCTCTTTAAAACCTACCTCTTTAACCACCTATTTGGTCATATGTGCTAATATTCCTTTATGTGGCTCGGTATTGAATTTTGTCCGCTAACACTCCGGGGGGTGCCACTTTGTTAAAGGCACTATATAAAATGCACATTGTTGTTGTTTGCTATTACCTGCCATCAAGCAAATAGAGGACACGAGGAACAATCATGGATTTCTGGTGTCGCAAATTGCTAGGACATTGGAGGGGGTTAGATTTAAAATTGAAAATGCTGCCTTGGTCCAATAAAATTGAACGAAGATACTAAAGCATTGGCTTTTACATTAGCTTTACTTATGAGAAAATTAAAGGCCACAACAGCTGGGAAAGAAATGGCATAAGCCTCGGAGACCCTCCCTATCAGGAAAACACGCAGTACTTGATTGTTGAGTCTGTCTTAATGAATGGGACTCCTGTAAAGACATCAAGATAAGAGACATAGCTTAAAGGAAGGCATTGAGACAACGTCTGTAATTAGCTAGAATCAACGGAGTTAACTCATCACATTGTTGACACATTATAAACCAATTAGCCATTTCCAAAAACTTGGCTAAGGTGGGCTTACAACACCTTTTGAGTATAAAAGAAGGGGTTGCGGCAGCCATCTTAGTGTGCATCAAGCGTGGAAGAATCGGTTTAGATCTTTGGGGTAGCTGAATATCCTTTCAGCGCAAAGGTCGTTTCCAATAAACTTCAGGGCAGGTGATTAATTAGTACTGGGAAAGGCTCGGCAACAGATTCCCTGCCAGTAGAAATCCCAGGAATGTGTTGTGCTTCTCAGAGGCAGCGCCTGTTTCTCTGTCGGTTTGAGGAGTTCAAGTTGTTGTCCACTTCTCTTGGATTGATCATCCATTTGAAAGCATGGAGTTGGTAGAGTTTCATTGATAAGCATACTTTACCTACAATCCTGCCTCTGTTAGTTGGCTGATAAGTTTCTAAAACTTGCTTTTAATCAATAAGCTTCAATACTATTTACTGGTGTGGTGTCTGAGTCTTTGCCTGATGGCTTTGTCTCTGTCAAATTCAAATAGTTTAAAAGGGCAATTTGGCTTCTAGTTTTCAGCAGTGCAGATTGAAATTGGAATGGTCTAAAATAATAAACACCCTCTTTTTAAATTTATAACACAATCACCAAAGCGACCATCTTTCCATTAGCACAGATGGGCTCAATATTGAAGTCAGGAATGTTCCTGGGATCTTGCCCAAAAATCAGTTCGTTACTCTGACCCTGGTAAATTGTTCAGGCACTGAGGCAGTTGGCTCTCCCACTTCTCCAAATTTGCACAGATATTCTGTTGAAGCGGAAACTTTTATATTTGAATAATGACGGGCAAGAAGAGACCAGCTTGTCCATTAGGACCGCCTTACATTTGTGATGCTCGGATCATCATGACAAGATACTTCGCACTTCCTAGCAGCCATGTAATCTTCTGGAAGAAGAAAAAAAAACAGGGAGAAAAGATCCCAGAGCCAATAAGGAAAACAAAAAAAGCATGGAATTCATTTCTGACTTTCTCAGGCGATTGGAGCGTGTGCAAGAGGTCACACTGACCATGGAAATGTTAACTGTTAATCCACTTGCCTTTTTTTGATTGCATCATTGACCTAGCCAGGACCAACTCCCTTTTTGAAGGAGTCCAGAGAATCAGGATACACTATTGAAGCTGGCAATGCAATCCAGAGGCTCACCACTTTCTCAAAAAATGTATCACCTCCTAACAGCTAGCCTATCCTGGTCTTGGTCAAGATGTCTACCAGAAACTGACAAAGGTAATTCGTGATTGAGTCATGTGCCATGTGTTGTTTGAAAGGTGCAATCCTTTGGTCTCTATCAGGCTGTAAAGTTTCATCATTCTGCTGCCTTTTATTAAGTTCTTATTTCTGGAACACCCTCTAGGATACTCCGCTTGGGATTTTCTGTGCTTCCCTCCAGTCAAGTCAAAGCAGCTCCCATTTATTGGCTCAACATTCACCACCTTAAACCTTCACTCCCTCCATCACTAATGCACAGTGTCAGCAGTATGTACCATCTACAAAGTGCACAGGCAGCAACTCTAGTCTCCTTCGACAGCACCTTCCAAACCCACGACTTCTACCATCTAGAAGGACAAGGGCAGCAGACAGATGGGAACTGCTTGGAAGTTCCCCTCCAAACCATACTCATCCTGACTTGGAGATATGTTGCCATTCCTTCACTTTTGCCGAATCAAAATCCTGAACCCCCTTTCCAGCAGCACTGTGGGTGTGCTTAAAAAGGAAAGTATTTACAAGGCTCTAGGGAAAGAGCAGTGTAGTCGGGCTAACTGGTAGTACTTTCAAAGATATGACAAGGTGCGATGGGCTGAATGGCTTGCTTCTGTGCTGTATGATTCGGTGACTTACTATAACATAGGTAGTGACCTATAGAACAAAAACAAAAATACCTGGAAAAACTCAGCAGGTCTGACAGCATTTGCGGAGAGGAGCACAGTTAATGTTTCGAGTCCGTATGACTCTTCAACAGAACTAAGGAAAAATAGAAAAGAGGTGAAATATAAACTGGTTTAAGGGGGGATGGGACAGGGATTAAACCAGCTTATATTTCACCTCTTTTCTATTTTTCCTTAGTCCTGTTGAAGGGTCGAAACGTTAATGGTATTCCTCTCCGCAGATGCTGTCAGACCTGCTGAGTTTTTCCAGTTACTTTTGTTTTTGTTTTGGATTTCCAGCATCCGCAGTATTTTGTTTTTATCTTGGTGAACTATAGAGCTGGCCCTAATTTTGCCTTGTTCATATCAGCTATATAATCAAGCACCCAGATAGACAAAGGTGGCGTTGTAATTATGGTTTTATTTAGTGTGCAAAGTTCCTTTAAGGATAATACATGCTAGGGAAGATCACATGATCTGTAGTAAGCAAGAGGAGAGCAGCACAGGTTACCTCAGCAGTCAGTGTAGAGGTAAAGCTGGAGTTGAAAGCACATGTGTAGTTGCTGCTGAGTATGTTGTAAATAAACCTAATGTTTCCACTTAAGAAGTGTCTGCAGTTCAACTCTATTACTAATAGTACAACTCAGCCACCCTTAAAACGGGTGTTTTTTTTAATATATTCCTCACTGCTATAACAATTCTTAATGCCTGGAGCACACAAATGCTTATAGAATCCAGCGTTGCAAGGTTGCAAATGATGTGAAGGACATCGCCGACTGAATTCCCAACATTTCTTCTTATTTGAACATGCTTGCCATGTATGGCAGTCACATTCTCCCATTACTCCCAGTGAAAAATGCCAGAACTGGGTTGGGAAAGCAGGGAGCTGGTGGTTAGGGAAATTCTGCATTGATTTGCTAACTTCAGAGTGATCTGTCTCAGCTCTTAAGGCATAAAATTGGAAACTAAAAAAGTGTGATTGTAGCTTACTGTTGTGTCAATGGGTTGTCAGTTCTGTTGAAGGGTCATGAGGACTCGAAACGTTAACTTTGCTCTTCTCCGCTGATGCTGCCAGACCTGCTGAGTTTTTCCAGGTATTTTTTTGTTTTGAATTTCCAGCATCCACAATTTTTTGTTTTTATCTGTGTCAATGGGTTGCGCTGTTCTAGCTGGACTTTGGGTCATTAACAGTAGATACTGGAAGCAGTAAAGCTGCTTCTCATCTATCCATCTGTTGATGGTTCAGCTTGTTTATGTTTCAATGGAAATGAAATTAGTATTCATCAGTAGCTTAAAAAATGTGATAATGGCTCGTCACCCTATTTTACTAATTGCCCAATTTTCTTTTTTATTGCTTAATCTATTTAATCTACTCATCTGCTGCGGAAACCCTCATTCACGCCTTTAGGCACACAGGAAAAGAGGTTTGTTCATTTATCCCGAAAGCCTGTTCTGTTTTCAAAGAGATCTCCCACCTAACTTCTATCTTTTCCCCATATCCCTTAATACCTTTTGTTAACTCAACTAATTCAATGGGCCATAACTACCAATGAGCGTCAGGAAGAGATGGCCCCACAGGAATTAGAACAAATAAATACATGCTTAGCTGCCCTTGGAAATGATGCTAACACTTTGTTTGCCAGAGCTGCTTGGGGCCTGCATCGAAAGACTCCTCACAGGCCCCAGGGAAGTGCGGCTCTGTTGGATTCAAGGAGGCCATGCCCCTTTTTTATAGCACTAGCTGCCATAAAGCAGGTAAGTTTAAAGGGTTAGGAGAAAGTGACAGGCCAAGGAGAAGATAAATGTCTAAGATAAGTGGATAGGATTTTGTGTGGGGGCGGGGGGAATCGGAGTTTGGGGTTGGAGATTGGGGGATGCCGGAGGTTGGGGGGAATGCGGTGGGGGGGGGGGGGGGGGGTGGGGGGGTGCTGGTGAGGGTCAGAGGCCGGGGAGTTGGGGTCGGGGGTTTGGGGGGTAGGAGTTTGGGGGGGTTGGGGTGGGTTGGAGGTCATGGGGTGTGGGGGGGTCAGAGGTTGGGGTTGAGGGGGTCGGAGGTTGACAGGGTGGGGGACGGTTGGAGGTTGTGGGTGTGGGAGGAGTCCTGTGGGGGTTGGTCTGGGTGTTTACAATAGTTACCCAGATGTTAAAAGAGGTTTTAATTCTTCGAACTTTTTCTGGGTAACAATTGGTGTAACCCTGGTGGAACCATTTGAAGTTTGTGTTTTAAATCTCATTTTCAGATGGTTCCCAGTGCAGGGCAATTGTCCAGAGGAAGTTTGTACTTCTGGGCAATTGCCATGCAAACCCGTACCTGGGAATTTCTGAGAGGGGTTCCCCAGCACATCTTTGGATTACTTCCAAATCTGACGCTGGGGAGCACAGAAGTTAGGGCCTAATGTTTTTCTGACCTGATTTCAACCTTGCAACCTGCAAAAGCTTAAAAACATCCAAAACTCTGCTGCCCATTTCATTAGATCATACCAAATACCTTTCACCCTTGAGCTCGCTGACCTACATTGTCTTCCAGTCCACCAATTTGTGAATCTTAACATTTTCATAATTGTGCTCAAATTATTCCATGGCCTTGCTCCATCCTATTTCTATAACCTCCTCCAGCCATACAACCGCCTCCGAAATCATTACGCTACTCGTGATCGCATGCAAGTTTCCAATTTTCATCACTCCATGTGCTCTGCCTTCAGCTACCAGGACCCTAAGCTCTGGAATTTCCTCCCTAAGCCACTCTATCTCTCTCTCCCTTCCTTTGATGCTACTTAAAACCTGACTCTGACCAAGCTATTGGTTACTTCTCCTAATATCCCCTAATGGGCTCATTGACAAATACTGTCTGATAGCATTCCTGTGACGTGCAATGGGACATTTCACCATGGTAAGAGCACTCTAAAAATGCATGTTGTTTTCTTCGTTATTAACAATACAATGACCTATATCTTCCAGTCTCCGAATGGTCGGAGACCGATCATACCCCAGAAGATGTGCTATGGGACCCCTTGAACTCCCAACGCAAGGACTCTGTGGGAATTGCCCGGGAAGTTTCAACTTCCAATGGGTAATTCCCCTGCGACTGGAATCTTCTGAAAAAGCCTCCAACATTGAGTTTGAGTCAGACACTTTGGAGGGTTCTGACTCACTTACCTGGAAAGTTATCCTTTAAACGTTAGGAAAAAAACCATGTCTATTTCCTGGACTAACGACTGATGCATCCCTGTCCTGACTCCCCACTGAACTCTACCACCCTGACTCCCCCCCTCTGACCCTCCTTCCCCCCTTACCCTCTGACTCACCCCACAACCCTCCATCCCCCCAAACCCTTGACCCCCTCCTGACCCTCTGACTCCCCACTGACCTTTCAACTCCCCCTTTGATATCCTGGACCCTCTGACTACCTCCCATCCCGACTCTTCCCTGACACCTACCCATGTTGCCACCCTACCCATCATGCCACCTAGCACTCAGCTGCCTCTGTGCCCTGCTACCCTACCACCCTTGCATCTACCTACTTACTCACTTGCTCACTTAGCTCACTCGCACTCATTCACTAACACGCTGAAAAGATATTTTAATGTTCCAAAGCTTTTCAGCGTGTCAGTGAATGAAGACTTAACAAAATACGGCAACTAGTACCATACAAGGGGGGAGTGGCTGGTTTCCCTCCAACATTCCTGTGCTACGAAGGAGGTTTCCGAGAACAGGTACGCTCCACAGCTCTGAAGAAGCCCGGTTCGGAAATCTGGGCCAGAAATGCGGGCGCTCCAGCTTGGTGTAAAAAAGTATGGACAGAGTGGGAACCCGACAGCGATTACCCATCCTCAGAAGATCCGGCCCAATGTCTTTGAACAAGAGAGGCATATTCAGATTGTCTGTGATGAGTGGTTTAGTTCCTGAAACCATAAAACTCCCCCATGAGAGAAAACCCTCAAGTCAGTCGGAGGGATGAAGCTTGACATTATCCACCAGAGGTCAATTTAATTGATCTGTATCTTTTATCTTGGACTGGACATTCACCCCCTGCATCGGTGGCGCATTATGGCTGCAGCGTGTACCATCCGTAGAAAGTTGCCACTCGGCAATTTTAGTGAAACAACACCCCTTCTCCGTGATACTTGCCACTGAGATGAAAGAGCATCAGCTTCATGGGAACGCCATTACCTCCAAGTCACACCTCATCGTTGGCAGAATTTTCCACCCGGCGTGCGGGTGCGTGCCCAATGGGGGAAGGGAAAGAGGTGGAAGGAGGAGGAGAGCTCGGGCTGGCATGAGCAAGGTGGGCTGAATGGCCTCCTTCTGTGCTGTAACTTTTCTAGGGTTCTATGATGGTGGGCGGTGGGGGAGGGGCAGGATGGAGGATGTGAAATGGCGCATGGTGGCATCGGGTGAGCTCTCCAGCGTCGTCACGCACTCACGCGATAATTCGGTCGGCGGGCATGCGCGAGCATCGGCAGCGCACCTGCCAACAATGAAGAAGTCTATTAAGGCCGCTAAAGTAGTAATTAACTGAGATTTTTCATCGCCCATCCAGCCTTACGGTTGGCAAATCGACCAGGCGGCCTTTTAATTTCTCAGGGAAACTCATCCGTGGGCGGGATGAGGTTTCCGATATTAATTTCTGAAAAGATAAAAATGTTCGGACTGAATTTTGATCATCCAAATGTTCTGGTGACGGTTTCTAGCATGCGGGCATTTATTTCCAGTTTTTAAAACCTTTATTTTTTTTTAACGTTTAAATTCCTCAGCTCCCTGAGGCAGCTCTCCGTCTCCCCGCGCCCACCCGCTGACTTCAGCGCTCGCCCTTCCTCCCGCACCACCCCCCCCCCCTCACCCCAGGCTATGCCTTTCAGTATGCTTTTCACGCTGGCTGGCCATTAATTTGCCAGCCAGCATGAAATTGAGGTCAGGGGTTCCGTTCCCCCGGCCGCTCCCCGGGCCCGCTGATCGCAGGTGCCCGCTGAACTAAAATATCCTGCGCCATGTCTTAAGCATACATTGGCATTTCTTCCATTGTCATTGTGGACCAATAATACACTTCACACCAGGGGAGCAGCATCACAGGCTCTGCATTGGTTTAAGGAAAAGGTTCCCCTACAATCTTCTTAGAGCAATGAAAGGATAACAAAACATTGCCCTTTCTAGTATCCCCCTCATCCCAAGATAATTTAAAAAAAAAGAATATCAAAGACATCAATGTTGATTTATTAAAAAAAAACTAAATGTCACCCAAAGAATATGAATGACTCACTGAGTTTCAAATTCAAATTTTACCCTTTACCAATAATTTTAAACTTCTTACAACATCCTGATGCCTGATTTGAAAGGACCATTGTATTGAATATTCTCACGAAAGTACATTGAAATCTCTTCCTCAAGTTAACTTGAGTGAAGCATAACTGCTGGCCCGGACTGGTTGAGTTGCAGTTGCCTGTTTGTGTTACATATCGTAAGTAATCCCAGGCAATTTCTGTTTGTAAGTAAAATCCTGCACAACATGACCAAATTTTACTCTTCTGATTATTTCAATAATACCTTCAATTACCTTGTGGCCTGTTCAGTTGCAGTATGATAAACCACATGGAGTAGTTAAAGCAGAAAATATTGACGCATTTAAAATTAGTCTTGAAGTCTACATAACATAGAAGAGAATAAGCGAGATTGTGGGGGTGGAGGGGGTTGGGGGTGGGACAGTGTGGGAAATAGTAATTAGAGTGGAAGGAAGCTTGTGTGGAGTATAAACATTGACCAGTTGGAATGAATGGCCCGCGTTGTGCTGTTGAATCTGTTTTTTAAAATTTGTTCTTAAGATGTGGGCATCATTGGGGCTAGGCCAGCATTTAGTGCCCCTTCCTAATTGCCCTTGAGAAGGTGGTTGCAAACTGCCTTCTTGAACCACTGCAGTTCATGTTGTGTAGTAACACTCACAGCTCGATATGAAGTGAATTCTAGCAACGGTGAAGGAATAGTGAAATAAAAATAAGTCAGGATGATGTTTGGCTTGGAGGGGTACTTGTGGGTAATACTATGTAAAGGATCTGATTCACATTATCATGATGTTTGTCATTCTTCATCTGACGGTGTGTTTGAACTGCATTTATTTGTTTGTGTAGACTGAACTAGGACAATAGAAGATAAAAGACCAAGAGAAATTATATTGCTTGACCAAATTCTCTTTCTCCTTTTGTGTGGAGATGAAAGTTCCATGCTCTGTTTAATATTGTTTAGCTAGCGTCAGAGAAAGCATTCCATAGCCAAACTTCTCAATTTCTGGATTAAAATAAAAATACTGTGGGTGCTAGAGACCTGAAATAAAAACAAAGTGCTGGAAAAAACTCAGCAGGTCTGGCAGCATCTGTGGAGAGAGAAACAGAGTTAACGTTTCGAGTCCGGTGAAAGTCTTCCTTGGAACTGAGAGAAGAGCAGAACTTATTTAAAGTAGGCATTCCTGGAAAGAGAGATGGCAGTGAATTAAACAGTAAAATAAAAGCAAAATACTGTAGACCCACACCCCTGACTATCCTCCCAACCCCTGACTATCCCCCACCTCTGACTATCCTCTTGGCCCACCAACCATGCCCAACTGTATTCCCCACCCCTCCGACCACCCCCAACAACCTACCCAGCCTTCCGCTGATCACCCCCACCCCCCATCACTGACCACCTATCCCGCAACAAATCCCACCAACCCCTGCTGACCACTTACCCCTTCCACTGACCACCCAATGTGCCCGACACATCCTAACCCCCTCCCCACTGACCATCCAACCCTCCCCACTAACCACCCAAACCTGCCGATCCATCCTACCCTCCCCACTGACCATCTACCTCCCCAACAAATCCCATCTCCCAATTGGCCACCTGACCCACGCAACCCATTCTATCCCCCCACTGACCACCTGACCCCCCCTCTCCGCTGACCACCCAACCTCTACCACTGATCCGACTGTGGTTTAATTATTTGCTTTGGTGGTGCTCAATATATTTGGCATCATTACCACAAACCAATTCCACCAGAAATTTGGACAATCTCTTGGCATGTTACATTTGTTTTTCTTGCACTTTGCTCCTTGATTTCCCTTCTTCAAAGTTTAGCATGTGATTTGTGCTCTCTAAATCTTTAAGAAGAATGTGACTTCCTCAACTGGCTGACACTCAACCTCATACAAGCAGAAGAAATTAAGTCGCAAATCTTGGCATAGCATAAGCTAATTCAACAGAAATGAGAATCATGCAATGTTTCTTTATTAAATAAGGATTTGTCATGTTAACTTTCACACGTTGGGTATTATTCACACAGCTGGAGTGTTCAAAGCTTATATTGATGGATGTTTGATGGATAAGGGCAAGGGATATGAAGCTCAGGAGGGTCAATGAAATTGAGGTGCAGATCAGCTGTGACCTAATGGAGTGGCAAAGCAGACCATGAGGGCTGAATGGCCTGCTCCTGCTCGTATGTTTCTCTGCTATTTTTCATTCAATACCTTCTTGGGATCAACATGCAGTTCTGTGCAAATCTGCTAGCAGAAAAGTTGATGAGGTGGAGGAGCTCTTATTTGTCACCTGTCCATTTCTCACGGAAACCAGCAGAGAAGTATTGGTGGTGGGTAGGGGTGATGGGGCTGACTGTGGGTCTTAGTAACCCTTTAGCCAGGCCTCATGCAATTTTCAGCAAATATATTGGTGGGAGCCATGACATGTAAGGACGCCAAACATTTTTTAAAAATTTAATTTTCATGGGGGTACAAGAGCAGCAGGAGGGGGTCCTCCTATCTCCTCCATAATAAAGCATGACTGTTCTGGCCCATGCACAAACTCTTCTGGAATCAGATCCCCCTTTCTCATTACCCCGAGTCCTGACCCCCACCCCTGCCAACCCCTGACCAGCACCTCCCAATCCAACACCCACCCCACCACCATCCCCTCGCCCCCACCTTGGGTTCAACCTGCCAGCCGTGGAAGAAATAGCCAATATTCTGTGCTGCATTGGCAGGCCAGTTTGGCACTCACAGCTTGCTTGTTTGCATTCAAATCAGGCTCAGGCCTGAAAATGGTCTGGGCCCTCTGGATGCCAGCTTTGGACCAGCAGCAGAGCCAATCAGCCCAGTTCATGCCCAAGCTGGCCGGAATGCTTAAAACAGCCCTCGACATTTCAACAACAAGAACTTGCATTTCCGAAGAGCCATTAGTGTGGTAATACATCCCAAGTCGCTTCATGGGAACCTTATCAAGCAAAACTTTGAGACCGCACCACATAAGGAGATATAAGGACTGGTGGCCAAAGTCTTGGTCAAAGAGGTAGGTTTTTAAAAAGCACCTTAAAGGAAAGGAGAGGGGTAGAGAGACAGAGAGCTTTAGGGAGGGAATTCCAGAGCTTAGGGCTGAAGCAGCAGAAGGAACATCCGCCAATGGCTGAGTGATTAAACTGAGGGGCGGGGCTTCAGGAATTTATAACAGTTGGAAGACACAAGCCCATGGAACAATTTGAAAATAAGGATGAGTATTTTGAAATTGAAGCCTTGCTGGACTGAGAGCCAGTATGGGTTAGCGAGCACTGCTGATGGATGAATGGGGCTTGGTGCGAGGTAGGATATGGGGAGCAGAGTCTGCATGAGCTCCAGGTCATGGAGAGTAGAAGATGGGAGGCTAGCCAGGACAGCACTGGAAGATTAGAGGTAGCAAAGGCGCGGGTTTCAGACACAGTATACTCGTGGCATCATAGGGTTAAACCTTGTCATAATATTCACCCGTCCAAGAAATTTGACTGAATGTTTTTGTATGCTTTTATGTGATCAAATTAGGCTAATTTTTCTTTTTTTAAAAAATCCCCTGCCTAAATTGTCTGTACATGTCCAAACCATCATTAATCCAGATGATTAAGCAGCAAAAATTACGAGTCATCTAATGACAGAAAGAATAGGAAAAACATTGTCGGGAAATTTCTGGAATCTTTACAGGCTCACTCCTCCTCAATGAGAGCAAAATGCCGCAGATGCTGGGGATCTGAAATGAAAACAGAAGTGCTGAAAACACTCAGCAGGTTCGACAGCATCTGTGGAGAGAGAAACAGTTAACGTTTTGAGTCTAGTGCGGCTCTTCTTCCGAAAAGCTGCTGAGGTTTTCCAGCACTTTCTGCTCGTACTTCTGCCCTCCAGGATGAAATTGATTCAGTCCGTGCCATGCATGAAGTAACACCACCAGTGAGCCTCTCTTCACTGGGAGAATCTGTCACTCAAAGGGCTGCCCGTACTAAAGTTATGAAATGGAAGATCAGCATGAATGTGCCCCAGAGGAGATGTTCTCTCGCCAGAACTCATAGGATACAGGGAAGCTTTCACAGCCAGATGTGCTGCTGGCTGCTCACAGAAAGACATTTTGAGAAGCCAACATTATTTGGCTTTCCAAGGACTAAATCTATCGCTGAATAAGATTAGGAACCTAAAAGAGTTTTACTTTTCAAACACCTCCTTTCCTCTCCCGAAGGTGCATCCTGGGTCAAAAGCATCTCTGGAAATCTGAAATAAAACACAAAAATGTTGGAAATGCTTAGCAGACTTCGAAGCTTCAGCAGAGAGAGAGAGGGAGATAGTGATTCAGGTCTGTGAGCACTCATCAGAAGATGAATGGTCATTGGCTGGGAGGTGGGAGGGGGGAGGGTTGGGCATAACATTGGGCATGATGGTGGCAGCATCGTGCCCCTCCCTACCTCTAAAATAACAAAAGCGTGGGAGACATTGGACAGCCCGTTCATTCCTGGACCAATTGAAGCCCATAAATGGCCAATTAATGGTTAATTAATGGAAATTAAATTAAAGATGAAACCTAGTGGCTCTGTTGCTGACTATACAGGGAGGGCAGCGGTGGGAGGGATGCCACCTGTTTGGGCACCCTGTGCCCAAGGGAGACCTCCCTAGTGGCCTAAAATAGTTTACTCCCCCACCCCTTGGCAGCATGATTGACACCCCTGCTGCCCTGCCAAACTCTGCCCTCCACTGCCCCCACCAGGGCCTGCCAGCCTGGCTCCAGTGAAACCCCAATCTTACCTCGGTGTCCGGCAACATGGTTCTGCTTTGTTGGGGACAGATTGCAGTCCCAGCAGTGGCCACTGTTCCTGGTGGTGCTGTTGGGACTACAGAGCTGCTGGCGAATCAAATTGGGGGCTGAAGTCTCGCCCTGAGCTAATTAACAGCTGACAGCCATAAAATTGGCTAGGGGTGTCCCAGCCAAGTGGAGGTGCACTCGTTCCCCCACCCCTCTGACTTTTAAAGCTGGGAGGCAGGGTCACAGCCTCTGCATGAAATTTCCCCCCATTAAACCTATTTCTCTCTCCACCGGCGCAGCCAGTTCACTCAACCATTGCAGCATTTTTTTGTTTTTATTAACTCACCCTGGATTTTGCGTTCTTGGTCTCTGAGAACTCTCTGTGATGAGTTTCCCAAATGGCCGTCCTTGCGTGCGCATAAAGTGAGATGCCGTGTGACGGCGAGCTGCTTCATGATGGCACGGAGAGGGAGGGACTCGCAGCCGAGCCCCGTTTCTCATTCGCCTAACGTGAGCACGTAGCATTTGGAACCAGAAATGTGGATGGAATTTTTGTCTCTTTGTTGCGCCCCCCGACATTGCCAGCCCCACCTGAGCAGCACACCGGGCAACTTGCAAGGCCACAAACAGCAGTTTGTTGTTAGTCAGCCACTGTTGCTCTGTGACCTGAGTGGGGGTACAAGGAAAGCGAGAATAACGGGTTCCACTCGCCCCCAAACACCACGCCACCTCCCCCCACTCCCCCCCAGCACAAACCCTTACTCTATATAACTTACATGTCAAGAAGCCTTAACATCTTCTTAGCATCTGTTCACGTGGTATGGAGTAGGATAAGAAAATAACTATGTGAGAAATCACGGGTAATAGTCGCCACTGTGCCAGTCGGTGCAGCTGGTGAATGTGGCACTGAAGCAATTATTCCACTAAATCCTAACCAGACTCCCCTAATATTTGGGGCACGGAATAATTCTTTTGACAATTAAATGAAGCAACAATGAATAAACCCTTCCGAAATGCACCAAGGAAAACTCTTTGTAATTTGATAAGGTGGATTCAAAATTGTCTTAGTCGTAGGAGACAGAGGGTGATGACAGAAGGCTGCTTTAGTGACTGGAAGCCAGTGTCCAGTGGTGTACCACAGGGACCTGTGCTGGGTCCCCGATAATCCGTCATTTATATAAACGACATCGATGACTATGTGGGGGGTAGGATTTGTAACTTTGCGGATGACATAGAGATTGGCCGGGTGGTTGACAATGACGTTGTGTGTCTTGGGCTATAGGAAGACATAGATGGGATGGACAAATGGGCAGATAAGTGGCAGATGGAATTTAACCCCGAAAAGTGTGAGGTGGTACACTTTAGAAGGAGTAATTTGACAAGGAAGTATTCAATGAATTGCATGGCACTAGGAAGTTCTGAGGGACAAAGGGACCTTGGCGTGTGTGTCTGTAGATCTCTGTAGGCGGAGGGGCATGTTAGTGGGGGGTGAAAAAGTCATATGGGTTATCAATCGAGGCATAGATTACAAAAGTAGGGAGGTCATGTTGGAGTTGTATAGAACCTTGGTGAGGCCACAGCTGGAGTACTGTGTGCAGTTCTGGTCCTGCATTATAGGAAGGATGTGATTGTACTGGAAGGGGTGCAGAGGAGATTCACTAGGATGTTGCCTGGGCTGAAACATTTAAGTTATGAGGAGAGGTTGGATAGACTTGGGTTGTTTTCGTTGGAGCAGAGAAGACTGAGGGACGACCTGATCGAGGCGTACAAGATTATGAGGGCATTGACAGGGTGGATAGGGAGCAGCTGTTTCCCTTAGTTGATGGGTCAGTCACAAGGGGACACAAGTTCAAAGTGAGGGGCAGGAGGTTTAGGGGGGATGTGAGGAAAAATCTTTTTACCCAGAGGGTGGTGATGGTCTGGAATGCAACACCTGGGAGGGTGGTGAAGGCGGGTTGCCTCACATCCTTTAAAAAGTACCTGGATGAGCACTTGGCACGTCATAGCATTCAAGGGTATGAGCCAAGTGCTGGTAAATGGGATTAGGTAGGTAGGTCAGGTGTTTCTCATGTGTTGGTGCAGACACGATGGGCCGAAGGGCCTCTTCTGCACTGTGTGCTTCTGTTACTCTTATCTGAGTACGAACAGCTCACAAATACAAGGACAGGTTCCACTTCCATTGAGCAATCAGTCAGCTGAAAGAAAGACGTAATGCAGTAGTTGTCAATTGAAAAGCTTTCCCAATGGAGTAAGTAGAAAATGCTAATGCGTTCAGGCACCCGAGATGGAGCCAGACATCCCATTACAACCGTCAAAATACAGGATGGTTCTTCAAATTTTTGAAACCAAGTTTTTTGGTTCCCATAATTTGATTTGTGTCTTTCTATTGATATTATATTTTATTTATCCAGTGACCTTGTTCAGAATGGATAGTGTAATCATTGAGGAAATGTTCTCAAGGGTGATGTGTTCTTTGGAACTAGTCCTTGATTAAGGCTTAAGAAAATATCAATAAACAAGTTGTGAAATGAGATCACTGTGAGGGAGAGTAAGTGTTCCAGTTTGATGTATACATTTTTGGCTAAATTTGATGTTTTGCATATTGGGAAACCATATAATAAACGAATAGAAAATGGAAATTATTAGAATATTAAAGTGCCCCAAACATCTTTCAGCTATGTAAAAATCCATATTGGATAACCGATATAGATTTCCATAGTCCATCATTTCCCAACCTATGTTGTAAAATTCTAAGACAAGACTTATTCTGAGTCTTCAAAGTACAGAAAGCCATAGATGAAAATAAGCTTGAATAACAAACACAGAACTCAACGAGATGAGTAAGGGGCTCAAACTTCCAGCAGGTCAGGAAATTGAAAAATCATTCATCCCTCCCCACCACTCCCTTCCCGAGAGCCCACACCCCAGACCCCACCCCCAAACCCGCCCCCAAAATAGTTGGTTTTGTGGAACAATCTACTTTGAATTACATGGGGGCAGGATTTTCCCCTCGTCGGGCAGGCACCCGCCCGCTCAGCGCAAATTTCTGTCCACAGTATTTACAGCACAGAAACAGGCCATTCGGCCCATCAAGTCTATGCACCACACAAACCTCCTCCTACAGTACTTCATCTCACACTATTAACATAACCTTTCTATTCCTTTCTCTCTCCTGTACTTCACTGGCTTCTATTTAAATTCATCAATGCTATGCATCTCAATCATTTCCATGGTGAGTTCTTGTTCTCACCACTTTCTAGGTAACAACATTTCTCCTGAATTGTTAATTGGATTTATTAGTTATTGTCTTCTATTTGACTTCTCTATGTTTACTCCATTGAACCCCTTCATAATTTTACAGTGCTTCATCAGTTAAGCTCTCAGTCTTCTCTTTTATAGCGAAAAGAGCCCCTGTCTTTCCAGAAAATTGTTTCCTTTTAGTTTTAGTATCATTCTTGTAAACGTTTATAATCTTCCAACTGCTGCCAGACCAAATTGCTCTATGATTAATATAGATTTAATATTTCTATAGCTCAACTCTGAGGAATATCCAAAAGCATTTCACTTACAATGAATCATTTTGAATTGTAGTCACTGTTATTGTGGAGCAAATGGAGCAGCTACTTTGCACACAGGCTGCTCCTTGGCCCAAGAATCTCACTGAGCCATTGAGGAGCAGGTTGGCATAATTCAAAAGTCAGAATTGATTTCAGCCTCCAAAGGGTTAAGACAGGGAGTCTGGCTCATTTAAAAGAAAATCTTGCAACATTGAATATTAAGGGAGCCCCCAAAACGCTTTTCAATTTGTTTGTTCCATCCCCACTTTCACATTTGTAAAATTAGCTTAACTAACCGAAAACAACTTAAAGTTGAATTATCTGCTATTTTATACTTTACGCTGTATCTAAACTCATTTGCCTTTGAAAGATTGAAATAAAAGAATTCCAGAAACACTCAGCAGCTCTGCAAACAATACATGGGTTCATGCCAAAAGTGTGGACACACTGTCAAACCTAAATGATATTGCACGTCAACACAATTTAAAAAAAGGGAGGGGAAAATACACACACTCTCACAGACTCTCACACACACACTCTCACACACTCACACTCTCTCACACAAACACACATACACACACACACTCTCACACACACACACACACTCTCACACTCTCTCTCTCACACACACACACACACACACTCACACACACACACACACACACACACACACTCTCACACACACACACACTCTCACACACACATACACACACTCACACTCTCTCTCTCACACACACACACACACTCTCTCACACACGCACACACAAACATACCAGGCCCACAACCAGTTGAGAAGCGGGTCACTGCCCACAATCAGCCCCCGCTGTGATATCACACTGACTGGCCAATTAAGGCCCGCCCAGCATGAAACGTGTCTTCCCAATGGTCGAGAAGGGCTGGGTGTGGGGGCAGGACCTGTTGGCCACCGGGCCTAATGGCGACTCAGTGGGCAGTTTACAAATGCCACAGGCAGCTCCTTGAAGGCTGCCAGGGAAGAACATATCTTCTGCATTCTGAAGACCGAAGCCATGGCCCATGCGCAGCTGGAGACGCCAGGTGGGAGGGCAAGTCGGGTAGGCACTCGGCCCTCAGTTTTCAGACGAGTGCCTCGCAGTCCTCCTGGAGGAGATGGCTGCCAGCAGGGACACCCTTATCCCCATCCCTGGAGATGGAAGAAGGAGGCCTAACAAAAAGAGCTTGGGAGGAGGTGCCAGTGCAGGTCAGCAGCAATAACGTTGTGCGGCGCACCTGGGAGCAGGGCCACAGAAGGTTTAATGACCTGCTGCATTCGTCAAGGATGAGTACAGTGTTGGCATGGATCAGTGTGGTGAAGTGTTAAGGTCTGGCTATCCCTCATGGAACTGAGGGGTGTTAGAGTCTGAGTGCCATTATCAGTGATGCTGGAGCTGGCCAAGAGGGTGACTCCTGGCTGCTTGGGCTGAGTGCCTTGCCTTGAGTCGTGAGGGCCACGACTCAAATGTGTTCTGGGAGGTGTTCCTCAGCTGGGGTTGGCCAGGCTGCAATGATGCTGCAGGTAGAGAGTGGACCAATCAATGCTCCTCTGTCCTTTCAGGAGAAGACAAGCCATAACCATATTGAGAGGTCACAGACAGGCAGAGGCCCTCCAAATCTCCTAATCCTATCCAGATTTGAGCTGGATAGGCACTACACACCTCAGTCAACGGGCCACGGAGGTTCGGGGGTGTCAGCGAAGATAAGAGTGCAGTGCACAGAGGTGAGAGTTTCAGATGTTGCAAACATTCAGTGTAGTCTCGTCATTGACGGAGTCTCAAAACTGGAGTCCCTATTGATTATTGAAGGATGATGGCACATGATGCAGATCCCCATTGTCCCACCAGGGTACCTGGCATACACAGTGACAGTCTGATGACTTAAACTAATGACATGTCGTTGTTCTCCCTTAGATTCGCCAGCACACATTCAAACGCAGGACCCCAAAGAGCCACCCCTGATGCCAGAGGACTGCCAGGCTTCACATGCACCTGTGTCACACCCACTCTCTGAACCAGGCACCAGAGCAGATACCAGCACCTCGGTGGATGTTAGATCCTTGGCTAGAATGTCGGAGCACAGCGGTGATGGCACTTCACACTCCACACTCGCGCATGTGTGTGTGTGTGTGTGTGTGTGTGTGTGTGTGTAAAATTCTATGCCTCGCGGGCAGCCATGTGCCAGACCCAGTTGGGTGTGAAATAGCACGAGTAGACGTTGGGCGAGCGTCTCCATGCCACCCCGCAAGCGTGAAATCTTCAGGTTGATGGGCATGTGCGGGTGTCGGATCCACGCCCGCCATCAATTAAGAGGCCACTTAAGGCCATTAAAAACCCAACTGAACCCAATTTTACGTTGCCCGTGTGATTACACGCTCGTCACATGGGCAAAGTGCCCACATTTCATGAAACCTCATCCAATAGCAGGATATAAAGGGTCAGCAGCATTGCCAGTGTGAGTAGTAAGGAGTTTAGGAGATATTTTGTGCTGGTTGCTTATTTGAACTTGACAGCTTCATCTCAGTTCTGAGCTTCATTCTTAGCATTTCTAGGCTTCATTTCAAGACTGATTGGTGTCTCCAAGGCTCCTGGAGCATTTTGACCATGTGAACCCTTCCAGGTATCAGACAGCCTTCTGTAACCCTGGGAATGGGGATTGTGCTCTATGCTGGTGGCACCTCCTCTGAGAGTGGCAGGAGGAAGAGGAGGCCAGGTAACCCAATTTTTCTTCCTGGGAAGTGACCTGTGGGAGGAGAGGCGCAGGCATAAGGGGCGTAGGGCCACAGGTAGTCCAAGGTGGAAGGGGCCACAGAGGACTCCACTATCCTGCTGCCAGGGTTTACAGGCAGCAATGCAGCTACCTCAATATGTCCAAGGTGCAATGTTGAAGGAGGCTTTGCCACTCCAGGGAGAACGCGACCTCCATTTGTCAGATGATTGGGCCTGAGATCAGCTCCGACTCTGTGTGGGTGGGCACCCCATGTCAGTGGCTCTGAAGGTCACAGTGGCCCTCAACTTGCATGCCTCCGGCTCTATCCAGGAGTCAGTAGGTGATCTGTGTGGAGTGTCCCAATCAGCTGTCCACAGTTGCACCAAACTGGTTACAGACACTCTGTTCAGGCAGGTAATGGCATTTATTCATTTCCGTATGGATGAGGCCAGCCAGGCTGAGTGAGCCAGAGGCTTTGCAGCGATTGCTGGGTTCTCCAGCACCCAGGGTGCATTTGACTGCACACACCTGGCTAATCAAGACGCCAGCGGGTGAGCTGGGTGCCTTCGTCAACAGGAAGTGATTCCACTCGATGAATGTCCTGATAGTGTGTAACCACAGGATGCAGATTCTACAAGTCTGTGCAAGTTACCCTGGCAGCTCCCATGACACTTACACCCTGAGACACTCCGAGGTGCCGAGGCTCTTCAGTGCTTCAGCCCAGCTGGACAGATGACTGCTGGGTGATGAGGGCTATCCATTGGAGAGGTAGCTTATGACGCCTCTCCACCACCCAAGAACAGAGGCATAGCCACGTTATAATAGGAGCCATGCCTCCACAAGGTGATAGAGAGGACCATAGGTTTTCTGAAGATGCGCTTCCGAGGCCTGGACCATTCAGGGGGAGCACTACAATACCTCCCAGAGTGGGTGGCACTGGTACCCCTGGTGGCATGCTGCGCTCTCCACAATCTGGCACAAGCAAGAATAGACCCACTGGAGGAAGAGGATCTTGATGCAGCTGCACAATCCACAGAGGATGAATCCAGTAGTGAGTCAGATGAGGAGCACAGTGAGGAGAACGCTGAGGGCATGGAGGCAGACCTCTGTATCCTTCAAGGAGGCAGGGACACCAGGGACTCCTTGATCCAACGCTCCTTCAGCTACAACAAAAACAGCAAATGTTGGAAAAACTCAGCAGGTCTAACAGCATCTGTGGAGAGAAAAAAAACAGAGTTAACGTTTCGAGTCCTTATGACTCTTCTTCAGAGCTAAAAAAGCTCCTTTAGCTAGGCTCCCAAAGATCTGCTTCCATCTCATACCAGGGCTGCTGCCTCCACCCCCGATCTCTGAAATGAACCTTTCATTTGAACCCAAAGTCCACTCATTGCCTGTACAATAAAGTTTAGAGCCATTCCCATCCAGCATTAAATACTGGCATATCCTGCACCAAAAAAATTAAAAAGATGAAACATACTCAGGTCATTACGACATAAACAAAATGTATCTAATTTTGTCAATCCAGAACATTACACAACAAAAGATCAACTGTGACCAGTCCCTTTTGTGCTCAAGGTGCCTTAAACTTACATTTGCGAGTGGTATGTTTTGGTGCCCACCCCCCCTTCCCCTCAATGGCAGTGGCATTGGAGGCAGCCTGCTGACTCTGCTGTCCTTTTGGCCTTGATGAGGAGACAGTGTGCCTGAGCATGAGGGTCAACGCAGTGTTTAAGCTCCGCAGGGACTCCTCCACAATGGAGACCATGGCATGCGTACCCTCATGGATCTCCACCAGATCCTCCTGCACATCTCGCTGGACATCCAGCATCTGCTGCCTAATGGACAACTCCAGAGGCTCATCATCAGCCTCCAACTGAGTATTGCCCTGGTCCCCAGCAGTTCTCTGACTGCCGGCACCCTGGGCACCCTCTACCTCTGCCTGCACCTCAGGCAAGCGCCCTCGCTGCTGTGCTCTGACATTCTAGCTGCTGATCTAATGCCTACTGTGGTGCTGGTATCTGTGCTAGTGTCTGATTCAGAGAGCAGGTGTGACACAGGTGCATATGAAGCCTAGTGGTCGTCCGGTGTCGGTGCTGGCTCTTCGGGGTCCTGTGATTGGCTGTGTGCTGACTTCAGATCATGAACTCTCTCCTCCATCCTCATTATTATTATTATTATTACTAGTTACTCACACTGTCTGTCTGCCTGTCTCTCTCACTCCGCTTGTCTGTCTGACTTTATCTCACTCCCTCTCTCTCTGTCCCTCTGTCTCACTATAAGCTTCCCAATCCCTGTCTCTCTCTCTGTCTATCTGTCTCTCTCTCTGGGTGTCTGTCTTTCTCTATCTCTTGCATTGCTGCCTCTCCCTCTTTCATTCTTTCTCTCCCTCTGTTGCTCTGTTTCTCTCTCTCTTTTTCAACATGTCATTAGTTTAAAAGCAAAATACTGCGGATGCTGGAAATCTGAAACAAACAAAAATTGCTGGAAAAATTCAGCAGGTCTGACAGAATCTGTGGAGAGGAAGACAGAGTTAATGTTTCAAGTCTGAATGACTCTTCATCAGAGCTAAAGCGAAATAGAAATGTGGTGAAATATAAGCTGGTTGAGGGGGTGGGGCAGGTAGAGCTGGGTAGAGGGCCAGTGATAGGTGGAGGCAAAGGAGAGATTGCCAAAGATGTTATAGACAAAAGGACAAAGGGGTGTTGATGGTGGTGATACTGGCTAAAGGAGGTGCTAATGGTGACATTAAGGGTAGAAAGCAGGATGAGCATGGTACAGATAGCTCTAGTGGGGGTGGGGTGCGGGGAAGGGATCGAAATAGGCTAAAAGGTGGAGATAAAACAATGGATGAAAATTATTTTTTAAAAACAATAATAGAAATAGGTGGGTAAAGAAAAATATATATTTATAAAAATATATAATAATTGTTAGAAAAAGGGGATGAAAAAGGGTGTGAGGATGGAGGAGAGAGTTCATGATCTGAAGTTGTTGAACTCAATGTTAAGTCCGGAAGATTGTAAAATGCCATGCTCTCACACACACACACACACACGCACGCACACACACTCACAGACACACATTCACAGAAACACACACACACATACACACACTGACACACAAACACACACAGACACACACTCATACACAATCACACACACACTCATACACACACACATACGCACACGCACAAACACATACACTCAAACACACAGACACACACACTCATATACGAACACACACATACATTCTTACACACACACAATCACAACACACAAATGCACTCACACACATATACATGCACACATACATGCACATGCGCACACACACACACACACACATACACAGACAAACACACACACACAAAGACACATATGTTTTATAAAAGAAATAGGATAAGTGCTTAAGTAGAAAAGAGGACATGGTTAGATGGAAGACCAGTTAATCCATTATTTTGTGATTTGGGTGAATAAAGGATGGTGGCCACGGCACCTTCTTGGAAAATTTCCATAGAATCATTAACGTCCACATGAACCAATACAAGATAAATACCTCGCTTTGCTTTCACGTCTCACCAAAGGACAGCATAGCTCATCCTTGCCATTATACTGGAGTGTCAGTTACAATTACCTGTTCAAATCCTGGAGTGGGTCTTAAATCTATAGACTCAGAGGTAAAAGTGCTATCAACTGAAGCAAGGGAACACCATCACCTGGGAATTCCCCCCCAAAGTCACTCACCCATCCTGACTTGGAAATATATCACCGTTCCTTCACTGTCACTGGGTCAAAATCCTGCTACTCCCTCCCTAACAGCACTGTGGATGCACCATGGACTGCAGCGGTTCAAGAAGGCAGCTCACCACCACCTTCTCAAGGGCAACTAAGGATGGGCAATAAATGCTGGTCCAGCTAGCGAGGCCCACATCACAAGAATGTATAAAAAAAAGCTGATATTATAATAAGATATGATAATGAATTGTAACCAGAGAAAAAATTCAATACAAACTGCAAACTTTAGATTCAGAACCTTCCAAAGTCAAAACCATGTTAAACGCAGAATCGTCCCAGATTTGCACTAAGTGCAGTAGCAGGCGGATACCTGCCGGCCGCAATAACAGGTTTTCACGCCATATCGTTCCAAACCCACCACATTAATTATGCATTCCCAGGAAACATGGTATTTCCATGGAGGGTGGGATCTCACCTCACCCCGCTTCGTCAAGCCGGGCGCCATATTTAAAATCCAGCCATGCGCACACATCTCAGCGCTTCCAGCCCAGGACTACTGCAGGGAAGATGTCCACGAAAGACAAAAAGACTGCAGCCCCCAGGTTTTGTGACGCATCACTGGAACATCTTTTGGATGCCGTAATGTCCCCTACCCCAGCTCAGACCACAGGATGGGCAACAGCATGAGCAACCAGGCGCAGGAAGTGGTGGCAGCGGTGGTCAGTGCCAATGCTGCACAGAAGAGGTTGGCCATCCAATGCAGATAGAGGATGAATGATCTGATCCATGCAGCCAGGGTAAGGCACCCATCTCATCACTCTAAATTCACACACTCAAGCCCTTCTCACATTCACCAGTATTTCACTCACTGCCAGCTCAAGGGACATCACCACTTACTCTCTTGGACATACCCTCACATGTCCATCTCCTGTGGAGACTGCCTCCTCAATCCTCATCATCTTGAGGCCACTTGCACAGATCAACATGCGCCTCCACATACACACACACCCTCCTTTCCCAATACAGCTCTCGTCCTGCAGCCTCTTTCCTTGCCTGAGGCCACTTTTTCCCCCTTCCCCACGCAAGACCTAGCCCTGCAGTCATTGAAAAGCCACCCACATATGGCTGCTCTGATGGGTAGAGACCTACCCGTGAGCTGCTGTCTGTGAAGCCTGGTGCTGATGACTGCAAGTTCTGACTGAGCAAGGTAGGCAAACAAACCTTGAAGTCCCAAGTGAAGTGCAGCACACTAGGTGCGCTGTGTTTATGTGCTGTTGTGAAACACATTGGCTGATGTTTTACAATGAGGTTACCAACGTCCAATGGCGGAGAACCCGGCCCACCATCGGCGTGCTGAGTCGACGATCATAAACTGGTTCCATGCCGTCATGAGACCAATCGCGCTATATTGTCCGCTGATGCCACCGAACATGCCCAATGTCGGCAGGCACAGAAAACCCCAGCCCAAATATCTTGCCATTGCATATACACTCTCTCCTAGATTGATTTAAAGAAATATGTAAAGATTGTAAGTTAAAACATTTCTTACTGTTATGGGGACCACGTGATTGCACAAACAAATCAGCCCTAAGCTTGAGGATTCTTAGGGCTGGAGCTTTTTAGCCTTGGTCTTGGAACAAGCGTGTAGTCTCACCAGGAGTCTGTAAATAACATTTACTGTTTCTTACAAGAAGTCAACCCTGCACTCTCCAAGTTTATCACAAAATAGAAAACTCATCATTGAGTGCACAATACACATCACATTCTAAGTTTAAAGAAAGATTTTACAATATATATCTCGGAATGCTCTGCTCTGTTTTGGTTCTAACTTACATAGTTATACTTTAAAATTAATTTTGATTGCCATGCTTGGTGCTATCATTTTTAAACCAATAGTCTTTTCAACAAGTTCTGCCAATGTACTACAAATCAGTATGGAGAAGAAATAGGTTCTTGCCTTTATATAGCACCTTTCTCCACCTCAGGGCACTCCAAAATGCTTTATCATTCCATAACCTTACTTGGTTGAATGTGGCGTAGAGCAGTGGGGTAGTCTTCTTGGTGCATTTGGGGTGGGTCGGAGCTGCAACTCTTGTCTGGACCAGGAGAGGAGGCTGAGCTATTGCACTGAGCTTGGGTGGTGGCTGCCCAGGGAGACCAGGGCATGACTGTCCACAGAAGTCAAGTTGGGTCATTGCGGCCCTAAGAGCAGGATAGGTGGAGGGAGATGGATGACAGAGGGGAAAGTCAATCTCTATCAAAGGCAGATCAAGCATGATAAAGGCGAAATCAAGGGTGATTGAAGGCAGGTCAATGGTAAGGTTGCGAGAGTTGAGGACTAGTGAATGGTGATAGAGGGAAGATTAGGGATGATGGTTGGCAGGTTGATGTTTTGGGGGATAGTTGATCAAGGGTGATGGGTGGCTCAAGGATCACAGAAGGCAGGGAAAATATAATGGAGAGAGGGTCGAGGGTGAAGGTCAAGGTGATTGAGGGAGCATGCAGGATGATGGCTTGCAGCTCCAATGTCAGAGTAGGGAAGTCCAGGGACATAGCTGTGGCAGTAGGGAAAGAGTTAATCAGAAACCAGGTCGAGAAGAGAGCTGGCCCTTTGGCAGCATTGGACCCAGTTTCACTTGCAGACCCCATGGCTGCTAATTCCTTCCCTGCAATTTCTGTCCACCTTGGTCAAGCAAGAGTGTCTCCAACTGTCACAATTGGAACCAGGACCTCCTGTCTTTCCTGAATGGCTAGCAAGAGAACCTTCAGGGAAGTATCGCTAAACCATAGGGCCACTCATTCACTGTGTTGAGGTATGTGTCCACTTTTGAATGGGGTGACAACAGATGATTGGGATCAACAGGTGGAGAGGGAGTGGCAGTAACTCCTGTTCAAAATCCTACTCCCAAACAGAATGATGCTGCTGCCTTGCAGGGAGTGGATGTGTGTCCACTACTGCGCATCCCCGCCACATGATTGGCTGGACCCCTCGCCTCTGCATATTGTATTGGCTGGCTGTAGCATGATTGCACGTGGCCAGGCATAGCATCCGAGCATAAGTCCCGCACATTTCCAATCCTACAGTCAGGACACTTCACCGCAACAGAATGCTGCCCATAGAGTTATAGGGCCGAATTTCATCCGGAAATGGGGACCTCACCCACCAGCTGAAGACCTGGCAAGGGCCCCACCTCACCTCCATTGAGGTGGGCTGGCTGCTATTAAGTGTCCATCAGGCACTCAAATGACCATCGTTAGGCCTTCATTAATTGTCCACTTAAGGGCCACAATTAGCATCTGGTGGGAAGGTCGTCCATGAGCCTACCAGCCCTGGACTTCATTGGGAAGAGGCAAGAAGTCGGCGGGACCCTCATCTGGCACCCTCCTGCCTGAGTGGAAGCCCCCTGCCTCCAAACTAATGGGAATGGCGTTTCCTTGTCTGCCTTATCCAAACCTGTCATAATCTTGTGCACGTTAATAAAATTCCACCAACCACCCGCCCATCCTCATCTCCGGGCTCCGCAATTTCCTTTGCTCCAAGGAGAACAGCCCCAGATTCTCAAACTTAACCTTGTAGCAAAAATTCCCCATCCCTCAAACTATTCTGGTAAATCTCCTCTGCACCCTCTCAAGGGCCCTCACATCTTTCTTGAAGTGTGGTGACCAAAACTGGGCACAGTGCTCTAATTGTGCCTTATCCAGGCCTTTATAAAGGTTCAGGGATAGCTTCCCTTTTGCACTTCAACTTATGTCGTCCAAAACCCCACATGCTTTGCAAACTACGCTCTCAATTGCCCAGATTTTTGCTCCCACGTAGGGTGCAGAGATATGGGAGAATTCCTGGTTCTCTGAATCTGACTTTTAAAAATGGTGCCTCGCAGTTCCAATTTTCATTCCGAGGGGCGTGGGGCCCAATTTCTAATCCAACTTCCATCCCCTAAGTGTGAGGGTGGGCTGGGGGAAGGCCTGACCCTGTGCTCCAGCACTTTGCTGAATTCAATTTTGAAAAAAAATGATTCAAACAAAAGAAAAGCCCTCCAGGCCTCAGCCCTCAAACCCCCCACATACTCCACATGCCCCATGCATGCCAACCTATTCCACCTCATGCCCCCAACATGAGGGACACTACCATGGTCCCTCTTACCCCCATCCCAATCCATGCCACTCTACCCACTCCTATGTCCCTTCCTATGCCCCATGCACCCAGCATCCCCATGGCCCTTTATAGTTCCTATGCCAACCCGTGACCCCATCCACCTCTCATTTTGCCTTTACCCCTCCAAGCCAACTTACCTAGTCTCTTTTTGCCCTTACACCCTCAATCCCAACTCACCTAGTCCCTTTTTAGCCTACCCCCTCCATGCCAACTCACCTAGCCCATTTTTGCCCTTACCCCCGCAATCCCAACTTACCTAGCCAAACCTCAGAAGCCATGCTGACATAAAATAAAGTTCTGACGATTGATGACATCACTATTTTAAACAAAAAACACTCTAATTGATAAAAAAATTTCAATACATAGAAATTCCTTCAACTAATCTCTTATGAAAACAAACATATCTATTCTACAACCACTTTGAGCTGTCAATCAAACAGGCACCCCACTGTAATAATGTGAGTTTGTAAAATCTGTTATTGCAGCAAAAACCCTATATTAATAACCCTCAGGCGTTTGTCAATAGGCAGAGTAAAATATCAAGCAAAGATTTTGTGAACCCCAGTCTGTTTTATTTAAATTTAAAGCCCATCAGAGCTAAATCCTTTGACAGTTTTGACAGTTCCAATGAGTTTTAATGGTCCTAATAATTTTTTACAGTTCTTTGACAGCTTGACAAATCTTTGACAGCTTTGACAGTTCTTTGACAGCTTGAGAGTCCTTTGACAGTTTTGGCAGTTCTAATGAGTTTCTGCACTTTTTACACACAGTCATGTTTACTTTTAACAATCCCAAAGCATTCATTATCTATACCAAAAGGTGCCTCACCTCTCCTAAAGGGTGCTTTACCTCTCCCAAAGGTGTCCTAGGAGCAAATGGGTACCCTGGCTATCCAAACAAATCCATAAAATTCAGACCAGTTCTTACCTGGAATAATCTCCACACACTGGGCTTCACACTCCTGGCCTACCAGAATCCCACTTCAGTGGAGGTAGCTGATGAATTAAATGGCCAGCTGCCTCTGTAAACCACACATGCATGAATGCCAGCCTGACTCCAGTCTCACACCCACAAAAATAGGAAGTGCCATGTTTGGGGGCGAAACTTAGGATTTCCACATTCGTCTGCCATTTTCGCCACAAGAGAGAGCCTTTCCATTGAGTTGTAAAAACCTATCTGGTTCCTTTAGGGAAGGAAATTTGACACCTTTACCTGGTTAGGCCTACTTATGACTTCAGACCCACAGCAACATGGTTGACGCTTAACTGCCCTTTGAAATAGCCTCGCAAGTCACTCAATTCAAGAGCGATTAGGGATCGGCAACAAATGCTGGCTTTACTATCAAAACCGGCATCCCATGAAAGAATAAAAATAATAATAATAATGCGCCACTAAGTCTATATTTCTTCTCCCAATCCCTTCTACCAAAATACATCACCTCACACTTCTCTGGATTAAATTCCATCTGCTACTTGTCTGCTCATTCTGCTAGACTATTTTTGCCCTGTTTCAGTCGATTGCTATCATCATCACTGTTTGCCACTCCTTCAAGTTTGGTATCAATGGCAAATTTTGAAATTTAACTCTGTATCCCAATATCCAAGTCATTTGTATTTCTATACACATATATATGGTCCTAGCACTGACCTTGGGGGAACACCATTGTCTACCATCCTGCTGTCTGAAAGCACAACCGTTTATGACTCACTGTTATCTCTGCCCTTAACCCAATTTTTACCTATGGTGACACAGATCCACATAGCCCATGAGCCACAATTTTGTTAGCTAGCCTTTTATGCCGTACTTCATTAAATGCTCTCTCAAAATCCATATAGACAACATCCACTGCATACCATTTATCAACCTTATCTGTTATTTCATCAAAAATTCAATTCGATTAGACAAGTATGATCTGCCTTTTACAAATCCGTGCTGCTTCTCCTTAATTAACTCGAACCTCTCCAAGTGCCTGCTAATTTTTCTCCCTGATTATTGTTTCTAAAACTTTACCCACCACTGGTGTTAAACTGACTGACCTGTAGTCGCTGGAGCTGTCCTTACACCCTTTCTGGAAAAAGGGTGTCACATTTGCCACTCTCCCATCCTCTGGCAACCCCCCTCACCCCCAGCCCTACCCCCGACCCCCGACCCCCACCTCCACCCCCCCGTGCCCTCCGTATCTCAGAAAGTGTGGTCATTATTGTAATATAGGATATGTGACAGCTGAATTGTTCATGGCAAAGAGCAATGAAATAAATGAACAGATAATCTGGATTTTCTTAGTTGAAGGGACATAAGGAGAACTCGCTTGCACTTTTTTGAACAGGAAATGTGAGGAATCTTTGCACCCACCTGAGAGCCAGGCATTGGCCTTATGTTTAACATTTCATCCAAATGACTACGTATTTGACACTGAGTGTCAGCCCATCATTCAGTGAGATGTGAACCTGCAGCCTCCTGATTCAGAGATAAGAGCGCTAGCTCTGAGAGATAACCTATTCATAATTTTGCTTTCTGCTTCCTTCCCATACTCAACACTTAAAGAATACATCACCATTTTAAGAAAATAATTGGAATAATTGAATGTTGGAACAATCTTCATTTTAAAAAGCTCATTGTGACATCATGAGAAGTAAAAAGTACTGCCTTAAGACTGCAGGTACGTCACTGATTATAGTTGCAATGCCGATTTAAAAACAAACTTACAAAACAAAGGCCGATAACTTTAGAATGCTGCTCTTAAAAACTTTCATGGGTTGTCAGAATTATACTGTTTCATCTCAGGATAAATTTGGCTTTCAATCTGGCGGATGCAAGATTTTATGGAATTCATCTTCGCAGAACTTAGCTACGACAGAATCATAATCCTTTACTCTTGATGAGATTTGGTTACATTCTTGTGTAACTAGAGTTAAAATGGATTCTATTCCTTATTTCTAAATTACCGTTAAAGTCTCAAATGGCGTTGGGAGCTGAAATGCACTTATTTTGAGCCGGTGTTTAATTAAAGTTCACAATTTGAAATGTTAATGTATGTATTCAGTGTCCAACAGCTGTGTTTATCAAATGACTGTGTGGTTGGTGAAGGGAACCATCACCTGCTCTGCAGACACTAAGTTGGTTGTTGGCATTAGATCAGAGTTTTGCTGTCTAGGCTGCAGATGAAGAAATGATTGAACGTGTGTCAATGGAAACACTTGTTTTCCACTCTTATTATATTGGCTGTAAAAACATATTTCAAAGCATGTCACAGAGAAATTGGGCTTAAAGTTAGACTACATGTCGTCACTTCAACCTTAAGCAACCAGGCAAATAAAACTCGTAACAAAACAGTCTCTGTTGAATACGTTTAACAAGAATCTAAAAAATGTTTCTTCAGAAACGATCTAGTCTCCACTGTATAAAAAGGTGGTGGAAGCAGATTCAATAATAACTTTCGAAAGGGAATTGGATAAATACACAAAGGAAGGAAACTTGCAGGAGAATGGGGAAGGGACAGGTGAGTGGGACTAATTGGAGAGCTCCTTCAAAGAGCTGGCACAAGCATGATGGGCCAAATTGCCTCCTTCTGTCCTGTATCATTTTAGGATTCAAAGTGCTCATTTTACTGTGGCTTTTTTTTTGCAATTTTACAATTATCTTGACATCCGAGCATTCATTTAAATAACAGTTCTTGTCTGTACTTTTATGCCTTATGGGTATTTGGAAGTTTTAAATAAAGGGTTAGGCTGCACAATTCTGGTCTTGAGGTTAATATTTCTGAATTTCCAAATAGCTTGAAGGTTTAAAGTGATCCTGGGTAAATTTCAGTTTGCACTTTACCAAGATTGGTTTAGTTGTTCAATTTATTCTATGTTAATCTTTGCAAAGGTGAAGCACATAAAATACACCTTTCCTGCTCATGTGGTCCAAAGAAATGCTACAGAATTGAAAAGGAAAGTAGTATGAGCTTAGAATTAAAGGATCTGACGCAAACTAACTGGGCAGTAAAATTAGCAAATACAATGACAAATCAAGCACAAGGCATTACAGAGTACAAAATAACTTGAAGTGGAAAGGGGTAAATTAAAGGTTAGAAATACATGAAAATGCAGAGAGATTAAAACTAAACAACTTGAAATGGAGGCTTGTGATAAAATTATGGCTAACAATACTGGAGATAATGAGGAATATAATATGGTTCGAGAGGTGAAACAGGAGGAGATTTGAATAGGAAGAAAGCTAGGGAATACAATAAAAGGGAATTTAGTGAGGGACTGTAGCAGCATATGGAAAGTAAAGAATAGTTGAAACATAGCGTATGATTGACAAAGGATGAAGGAGGAATCTAATTGTGGAATCCTAATGTATCATGTAGATATGAAATAAAGATTTTCCATCAATTTTTATGAATGATATGAGAATGTAAGGGTACTAGAGGAGGATTTGGAACAACTAGTGGAACTAACGGTAGAAAATTATTGTCTTCTGAAGATATGAGCAGAGCTTAAAATATATAAGCCACCAGGCTCCGATGGTGTGCATCCTCGGGTCAGATAGGGAATTGCAGAGACTCTGATCATAATTAGGAATTCAAATTGTGCCAGTGGACTAGGAGGCAGCTATTATTATCTTCTGCTCTGCAATTTCTGCTCCTATTTCTGCTTCCCTGAGCTATCTGCTTTATCCTTCATTCCCTCCTTGAATGTAAGTGTTACATTGGCTGCTCCCCAGCCCATGGTATAGAAACGACATTCAAACCACTGAACCCGTACAGCTCAGAATCAACATGTGAAGCTAGGGATAAAAGAAAATAAAGCAAAGTTTGAAATACTGTGACTGTTCAGACCAGAGCAATTTGAATGATTGAATTTGAGAAGGAGTTTAACAGTGTACATAGGAAAAGTTATTTCCCCTGACTGGTGAAGCAATTTCGGGGACCAATATCTTTTACCCCAGCCACATCTGCAAGACGCCTACCTGATAATGGATCGTTATTCAGGTGTCCAGGGCAAGCGCCTAAAACTGGTCTAGGGCTCTTTGCAAATGCTAATGAGGGACCTAACGCTGTGCTTTAGGAAGTGACTACAACCATAAGGGCAAGACAATATTGCAACATAGAGCCAGGAGGAGCAAGAATACTTATATTATCCATTGATCTAGACTCTTTCGGTCCCTCTTATTGCCTTTTTAAGTTCTCCCACATACTTTTTGCAATCACCTTGGTTACATACAGAATTATGAACATGACATTTAACATAAGCCTCTTTTCTCTGTTTAATGTTAACCTCTATATGTTTAGTCATTCAGGGAGTTCTAGCTTTGGATGCTCCTTCTTTCCCCTCATGGAAATTTATCTAGTTTTTATCTGAACAAGTTTGTCTTTGAAGGTCTCACATTGTTAATTTACTTTTATACCTGGAAATTTTTGATTCCAATCCACCTGGACCAGATCCCTTTACAGCTCACTGAAAATAGCCTTCCTCCAGATTTTCACTTTTGATTTATTCTCATCCTTTTCCATAACTACTTTAAGCTTAATGATAGTGCCAATCACTGTTGCCCAAATGTTCTCCCACTGAAACATGGGAGGGCAGGCAGTGGCGGTGTAGTGCTATTGTCACTGGGCTAGTAATGCACTGCACACACAGGTTCGAATCCCACCACGGCACATGGTGAAATTTGAACCCAATAAAAATCTCTAATGATGACCATGAAACCCATGTCGATTGTCATAAAAATCCACCTGGGTTCACTAATGTCCTTTAGGGGAAGGAAATCTCTGTCCTTACGTGGTCTGACTAATGACTCCAAATGGCCAAGCAAGCCATTCAGCTGTATCAAAAAGTCTAAAAGGAATGGAACCGGGTGGCACCAGAAATGACAATGGCAGACCCAGTCTTGTCGACCCTGCAAAGTCCTCCTTACTAATATCTGGGGGCGAGTGCCAAAACTGGGAGCGTTGTCTCACAGACTGGTCAAGCAACAACCTGACCTAGTCTTCCTCATGGAATCATGCCTTACAATGTCCCAGACACCACCGTCACCATCCCTGGGCATGTCCTGTTTGACTGTCAGGACAGACCCAGAGAGGTGGCAGCACAGTGGTACACAATTGGGAGGGAGTTGCCCTGGGAGTCCTCCACATCGATTCCAGACTGCATGAACTCATGGACAAGGAAAGATCCTGCCTATTATCATGTATTGCCCCCACCACCCACCCTCAGCTGATGAATCAGTACTCCTCATACTCTGGGTGGGGGACTTCAATGTCCATCACCAGAAGTGGCTCGGTAGCACCACTGCTGACAGAGTCCTAAAGGACATAGCTGCAAGACTGGGTCTGTGGCAGAAGGTGAGGGACTCAACATGAACAAAAAACACGACCTCATCCTCACCAACCTGCCTGCCGCAGATGCATCTATACATTACAGTATCAGTAGGAGTGACCACCGCATAGTCCTTGTGGAAACAAATTCCAGTCTTCACGTTGAAGATACCCTCCATCGTGTTGTGTGGTACTACCTACTCCTACATGGGATAGATTTTGAACAGACCCATAAACTCAAGACTGGGAAATCATGAGGTGCTGTGGGTCATCAGCAGCAGCAGAATTGTACTCAAACACAATCTGTAACCTCATGGCCTGGCATATCCCCCACTCTGCCATTACCATCAAGCCAGGGGATCGACCCTTGTTCAATGAAGAGTGCAGGAGGGCATGCCAGGAGCAGCACCAGGCATACCTAAAAATGAGGTTTCAACTTGGTGAAGCTATAACACAGGATGATTTGCATGCCAAACAGCATAAGCAGCAAGTGATAGACAGAGCTAAGCGATCACACAGCCAACAGATCAGGTCTAAGCTCTGCAGCCCTGTTCCATCTGGTCATGAGTGGCGGTGGACAATTAAACAACTCACTGGAGGAGGCAGCTCCACAAATATCCTCATCTTCAATGATGCCGGAGCCCAGCACATTAGTGCAAGAGATAAAGCTAAAGCATTTGCAGCAATCTTCAGCCAGAAGTGCCGAGTGGATGATCCATCTCGGTCCCCAGAATCACAGATGCCAGTCTTCAGCAAATTCGATTCACTCTATGTGATATCAAGAAATGGCTGAAGGCAGCTATGGGCCCTGACAATATTCCGGCAATAGTACCGAAGACTTGTGCTCCAGAACATGACACACCCCTGGCCAAGCTGTTCCAGTACAGCTACAATGTTGGCATCTACCTGGCTGTGGAAAATTGCCCAGGTTTGTCCTGTACACAAGAAGCAGGACAAATCCAACCCGGCCAGTTACCAACCAGCCAACTTTCGATCATCAGTAAAGTGATGGAGGGGGTCATCAACAGTGCTATCAAGCGGCACCTGCTTAGCAATAACCTGCTCACTGATGCTCAGTTTGGGTTCCTCCAGGGTCATTCAGATCCTGACCTCATCACAGCCTTGGTTCAAACCATAGACAAAAGAGCTGAACTCCAGAGGTGAGTTGAGAGTGACTGCTCTTGACATCAAGACAGCATTTGGCCAAATGTGGCATCAAGGAGCGCTAGCAAAACTGGAGTCAATGGGAATCAGAGGAGAAATTCTCCACTGGTTGGAGTCATAAAGGAAGATGGTTGTGGTTGTTGGGGTTCAATCAGCTCAATTCCAGGACACCGCTGCAGGACTTGCTCAGTGTAGTGTCCTCAGTCCAACCATCTTCAGCTGCTTCATCAATGACCTTCCTTCCATCATAAGGTCAGAAGTGGGAATGTTCGCTGATGATTGCACAATGTTCAGCACCATTCAGAACTCTTCAGAGAGTGAAGCAGTCCATGTCCAAATGCAGCAAGACCTGGACAATATCCAGGCTTGGGCTGACAAGTGGCAAGTAACATTCGCGCCACACAAGTGTCAGGCAATGACCATCTCCAACAAGAGAGAATCCAACTATCGCCTCTTGATGCTTAATTGCATTACCATCACTGAGTCCCTCACTAGCAACATCCTGGCAGTTGCCATTGACCAGAAACTGAAGTGGACTAGCCATAGAAATACTATGGCTACAAGAACAGGTCAGAGGCTAGGAATCATAAGACGAGTGTGTACCGTCTACAAAATTCACTGCAGGAGCTCACCAAGGCTCCTTCGACAGCATTTTCCAAACCCACGACCATTACCATTTAGAAGGACAAGGGCGGCAGACATATGGGTACGACACCACCTGGAAGTTCCCCTCCAAGCCACTCACCATCGTGACTTGGAAATATATCACCGTTCCTTCATTGTCACTGGGTCAAAATCCTGAAACTCCCTCCCTAACAGCACTGTGGGTGTATTTACGCCACATGGACTGCAGCAGTTCAAGAAGGCAGTTGATCACCACCTTCTCAAGGGCAATTAGGGGATGGGCAATAAATGCTGGCCCAGCCAGCGATGCCCACATCCCAAAATTTAAATAGATTTTTAAAAAAGCTCAATTTCATTCCTAGGTCCAGCACTACTTCCTTCCTCATTGGGATGGAAACATGGGGTCAGGAGGTTTAGGATGGTGGACTTTCCCTTCCCACTATCCGAAGAGTCAGAAAACTGAGGCTGTGCGAGAAACGCCCCTTAAGTGGTCAATAATTGGCCACTTAAGGGCCTCAGTTGATGCAAGGGTGGGTGGGCCAGTGTAGGCCTCTACTGTCCAAGTGTAAAATTGTGGAGCGGTTGGGGTGAGCAGGAGCCCGATAGGAAGGCCAACCAAGAAATTTTATGGTCAAGCCCCCAAGTACAAACCCACAGGCGGGAGAATGCAAAATTCTACCCATAATGTTCAAAAGGTTCCGTGTACCTTTCAGACTTCCTCTCACACTTTGCCTTTTTCAATAAAAGCAAGATTTCCATTTATATAGTGCTTTTCAGGACCAAGGACCATCACACTGAATGAAATGCTCTTGAAGTCTAGTCACTGTTGTAATGTCAGGAGCATGGCAGTTAATCTGCGCACAGCAAACTCCTACAAACAACAACATGATAACTGCCAGATAATCTGTTATTTGTGACGCTGATTGAGGTATAACTGTTGACCAGAGCACCAGGGATAACTCGCCTGTTCTTCTTCAAAATAGTGGCATGGGATCTTTTATGTCCACTTTTTTTTCTAAAAGTATACTCTCAAGGGCAACTAGGGATGGGCAATAAATGCTGGCCCAGCCAGCGAAGCCCACATCCCATGAATTAATAAAATAAATATTCATATAAGTTAGAGAAGTACATTACATAGCTGTTCAAAACAGATTGGTTTCTTTTAATACAGTATGTGGCACTCTGAGTTGTTTCACTATGCTTACAATTACAGGCTATTTTTACAAATTCATTTCCGAACAAAGAGCTCAAGGAGTTTCACAGGGTCTCTAGCTCCTCATTATACAATGGCAGGAGAGCCTTAGACAGTGACCTTTCCAGTTGCTGCCTCAAGCCTATGTGCATCTCTCGGCACATGTTCCTGGACCTTGGAATGTGCCAGTCTGCAACAACCAGTCACCGACAGCTCTTTATACTTGAAGATCAGCAAGTTTTGGGCAGATCAAAGAGCATCTTTCATCAAGTCGATGGTCCTCCAGCAACAGTTGATGTGTGTCCTTGGCAACAGCCTGAGAGAACAGAGTTCTGCATGACAGAGCTTCTCAGAATGAACTTTGACAAAAAACACTGCATCGTTTTCCAGACTTGTTTTGCAAAGGCACTTTCCTGAGATGGTGGGCAATGGTCTCTTCCCCACCACAGTCAACTTAAGGTCAGTGTGCGAAGGTGGTGAGACTCCAGGTGCGTAGGAAGGCTCAGATGGGGAGGACCCTTCTCACCATCAGCCAAGTTATGCCTTGGTACTTTTTTGAAAGTTCTGGCAATGAGGCACTCTGCCAAATGACTTTTGACAGTCTGCTCAGGGAACCGACCGACAGGATCCACCATGTTGTTTTCCCGCAGGCGACAGCTTGATTTTCTTGTGGTCAAAAATGTTTTTCTGCTCAATATTAGGACATTCTGAGTGGGCACACACAGCCTCAGTTTAATTTCTCATCCAAAAGACAGCACCAATGACAGTGCAGCATGCCTTTGGAAGGGAGTGTCAGAATGTTATGCTCACTTTCTGGAGTGGCACTTGAGCTCACATTCTGACTCAGAGGCACAAATACTATGGAACCCTAGCAAAACTGGAGTCAATGAGAATCAGGGGGACAACTCTCCAATGTTTGGAGTCATACCTAGCGCAAAGGAAGATGGTTGTGGTTGTTGCAGGTCAGTCATCTCAGCTCCAGGACATCACTGCAGGAATTCCTCAGGGTAGTGTCCTCGGCCCAACCATCTTCAGCTGCTTCATCAATGACCTTCCTTCCATCATAAGGTCAGAAGTGGGGCTGTTCACTGATGATTGCACTATGTTCAGCACCATTCGCAACTCCTCAGATACTGAAGCAGTCCATGTCCAAATGCAGCAAGACCTGGACAATATCCAGGCTTGGGCTGATAAGTGGCAAGTTACATTCGCGCCACACAAGTGTCAGGCATTGACCAACTCCAACAATAGAGGATCCAACCATCGCCCCTTGACATTCAATAGCATTACAATCACTGAACCCCCCACTATCAACATCCTGGGGGTTACTATTGACCAGAAACTGAACTGGACTAGCCATATAAATATTGTGGCTACAAAAGCAGGTCAGGGGCTAGGAATCATGCGACGAGTAACTCACCTGACTCCCCAAAGCCTGTCCGCTATCTACAAGGTACAAGTAAGGAGTGTGATGGAATACTCTCCACTTGCCTGGATGAGTGCAGCTCCCACAACACTCAATAAGCTTGACACCGTCCAGGACAAAGCAGCCCACTTGATTGGCACCCCATCCACAAACATTCACTCCCTCCACCACCGATGCACAGTAGCAGCAGTGTGTACCATTTACAAGACACACTGCAGTAATACACCAAGGCCTGAATCTTCTGGTCGGCATATGGGGGTGAGTGAAAAGAGAGCAGGCCCCAGCTCTCCTGCCTCCCCCCTGCCCACACAGGTAGTGCTGAGTGCTTCAGGTGTGCGTCACGCTGGGTAGGCCTTAATTGGCCTGCCCACATAAAATGGCAATGCTCAGGTGGCAATCGGCTGCGCACCCGTCCTGCCCGCTCCCACCCAGCCCGCCCAATGGGGAGGAAATTCTCCCCCAAGGTTCCTTCGACAGCATCTTCCAAACCCATGACCACTACCACCTAGAAGGACAAGGGCAGCAGATAGATGGGAACAGCACCACCTGGAAGTTCTCCTAGTCACTCACCGTCCTGACTTAGAAATAAATCGACATTAGTTCACTGTCATTGGGTCAAAATCCTGGAACTCCCTTCCTAACGGCACTGTGGGTGTACCTACACCACATGGACTGCAGCGGTTCAAGAAGGCAGCTCACCACCACCTTCTCAAGGGCAATCAGGACTGAGCAATAAATGCTGGCCCAGACAGTGAAGCCCACATCCTGTGACTGAATCAAAAAAAAACTTCAGTTGGTACCCTGCTGCTATCCCTTTGTGTTCCAGAATACATGGTAGTCAGGAATATGCTGCACATCCTCACCATCATAGGAGTCAGCCATTGCCACCAACTATGTGGTAAACAGTTGAGGAGCAGCAGCATGTGGAGGAGGAGGAGGAAGAAGAGTTTGGGTAAAAGAAGAGGAAGAGTAGCAAAAGGAAGAGAGGCGTCTCCCTGCAAGTTGCTTTATGCCAGGGCTGTCTGAGATGAATGTGCTGCCACCCACATTGGTCTTCCAATGACAGAGCCACCTATCAATTAATTGTCGAAGGATTTGAAAATCCTGGTGGGTGTGCCTAAAGCACACCATGTGGTATCAGGACCTGGAGCTGTTTCATTTCCAATTCTTGATCCCTTTTGAAAATCCAGCCCCAGGAGTCTCACTACATGCAGATCCTGTCTCTAATCTAACCAAGTGAATGTTAGGATTATTCTGCAGAAAATAGATTCTGGGCTCCAAATATATTCAAAATAATTTCCTCATGGTATGTGAGCACTGAATAGGTTCTGTCTAAAATCCAGGTATGTAGCAGTATTGCTAAGAAATGAGAATGCGGTGATTTTTAAAAAAAATTAACAATGCAAAATATTTGAACATTCAAATATCCAAATATACTGATTATGTACATTTTAGTTAATTATACTTTTTTGGACTAGAGAAATTGCAGCATACAAATCAAGAAGCTGATTTGTGAACTCTGCTGTATAAAAATCTCATTAACAAGAGCTGAATTGAGAGCATGATGATATAAATTAACTTGGAATAGTGCATATGTTCAGCCAGCCATTATGGATGCTAATATCCTATTCTTCTTAATGATGGAACAAATTTTAGCTCTGTACTATTTCTCTATTTGTGGTTTGGGTGCCCGATTGCTGAAGCTTGCAACCTGCTCAAACTTTGTGATGAGAAAGAATGATTAGGGTATCATTGGCATTACAATGTTTTCAATTACTGAGCACCTCTTCCCCATGCTGTGCCAAATTCCCACTCTCACCAAATTCACTTTGATTAGCAAGTCACTTGCTTTAGCAGACCCTCTCAACACTCACCAATTTTGTTGCTTTAAGCTCCGTGCTTTTTTTCAGACATCCTTGTGATATATACCCTTTGGAAACACAGCAGTTACAAATGGTCAAGTTTGCAGCCACAACAATTAATACCAAGTCAGAGGCCCACTCACTGCTTTTAACTGCCATTGACTTTCAATTTCTTAGAAGATTGGCTAAATAACCATTTGATAAAACAAACATCCTGTATTAATCCATTACTAACCAGTGAATCCCCGCTCTCACCAAATTCCATTTGCCACTCTGTTTAGCAAGCCAGCCTTTTTTTAGCAGATGCGCCCGACTCTCAAAGTTTTGTGCTTAAATCTTCCACTGTTATTCCTCATTATTTAACTGTCTGTTGCCTGTAACATGTTCCAATATATTATGAACATTCAGTCAATCTTTTAATATTTTGAGCCCAAAGGACTATTAAGATGGTCAAATCATGTGACCTTTGGCATTTTCAGCTCCAGATAGTCCTGAGTCTCAAGCAAATACCTAATTAAATATGGACATTCACAGTCACCCAGGGAATTCACATATCCCTTTGTTTAAGGATGGACTATCAACAAAAGAACTATAGCATTCCCTCCAGCTTGTCTTTCTGTTTCACCATGGACAAGGGAAACATTGAAACACAGTGAGTGTTATATGATGTAAATAAGTGCCATCAACCTTCCATTGTATTATGATGGTTCCTCATCAAAATTAGACTGGGTTAATTTCACATCACAGGGCATGTAATCAACACTCCACTCTTTTTTTGGAAAAAGGACTTTGAACTTATACAACTCACATGGTGAAGAAGCCATTTTGTTGTCTGCTATTTAAAAGTAACCACAAGACGCTGTTTTGCAGACAGAGCTGCATCAGAATGCCATCAAACGAGCTGCAAGTCATCTACAAAGCTGAGGTAATAAACAGCAATACCTTGAAAGTGGGAGAAGGGCTCCCCCAACCTGTTCCAACTTCGAGTTTACATGAGAACTAGCCTGCTGCAAGTTTGACTACATGAGGCCTTGCAGCTTACTGAGATCTTGTGCTTTACAAGTCTCGCACTTCAACAAAAGCATCAACTTTATCTAAGAAACTATAGCCTGTCATGAAAGATACTGAGACAATCATCAACTGTAATTGTATTATTTGGCCTTTACAGGTATCTAATCTTTGTGTGTGTGAGATTCGAGTGAGTGAGACACCACGTTTAAACATCCGGGGCAATAGTTTGACAATAAATAACCTTTTATTCAAAAACTCACAAAAAGCTTGCTGCTGGGATTATTGAAATTGGACCAATAAATCTGAGGATAAAAATAGAACAAACCTTTTATAGACAAACATATTGATCGTGGACAATAAAAAAAGAACACACAAATTCTGTCTGTGACGCCTGGAACCATCTGCATTGATAGCTCTTGTTCCCAGTAAATTTCTCCCAATGATTTGATGCTCAGAGCTGCCAGTTTAATACACACTGGAGTATCAGGCAATGCTTTTCTATTAGATGGCTGATAAAGAATTAGCCAGACCAGTGCAGCAAAGAACAACATAAAAGAGAGGTCAATTTTCATCTTTAATGGCTGGCTGTTGAGCATTATCTGGGTGAAGAACAGAAAGGACAGTTTATTGTCATTTCTACAGAATTGCCATCCACCCTTAAGCAGCCAGCTTTATAACATTGATCCCTTCCTTTTAAAATGCAGATGCCAATGAGTCTTTTGTGCTGTTCATTCTTTACGTTATCGAATCCCAATGTGTGGTCAAAAACACTGAACCAGACGCATTGCACATTGTTTAATGCAATCCCGACATGTCTACTTTAGTGATCAAGGTGCTGAAGGAATATCAAAACTTGACTGCTTTCAGCTGATAGATACTTAGTGACTGCTGTCTGCCAGAGGTTGAGGGGCAAAGGAAGACTTCCCCATGAGACTCAATCGCCTATAATTTGAAACATCTAGAAATGTCAAACTTATCATTTTTCTTCTAAGTTTGCCACCGCCATATAGCTGACTGATTTTCCCTTACAATAAATAAGTTATATGAAGATGTCCTTTCCCCTTATGCTTACAACAAAAAGGTAGGCGCTGGACAGCAAACAGTAGTTTTAGCCCATGATACAATTGGCTTTCTCTTGTGTCAAAAGACTGAGATCAACTGTGTCATATTGACTTACGAAAATGGAAGATGGAGAAAAAAAGGCATGCATTCCAAGAATTAATAAGCAATGGTTAATTAAAGATAAGGAAAATAACAGGACAGGCTGTAGTTTTCCATGTTCACATGTATGTATGTATTTATGTATGGCTTCTTAATTTTTTGACTATGTATTTGGCACCTTGACTAATGAAAGCTCAGTAACTATTATTGCTTAAAAGTCTTCCTTGCTCTGAATGATTTTAATCATATTTAGTTGCAAATAACAAAATCCTAAACTGGCAGTGAATTCCAGACATACCCAATAATTCTCAGCGTTTACTTCAAAATTGTAAAGTGTGTCTTGTTCAGTAACTTTTAGCATTTCTGGAGAAGTTAATGTAGCTCCTATTTCCAAGTGAGTCCTTGCTATTGAAAGTTGGTTTTTCACAACTCTGTCATTCTGCCAAAATTTCAATTAGAAAAGTTTAAACAGTACATTAAGAGCTTTTGTAAAAAGAAAAATCAAAATGTTTCGACTGCTAATGAAAGCCTTTAAACATACAAATTGCAACTTACAGTGTATTTGTGAAGAAATTGAAGAATATAATGCATTCCGGGGGAAGGCACATATTAAAATCTCAGTCTTTCTTGCTTCCATACTTTTCTATTTAGCTACACATTCCATTTTGTTATTCCATATCCAAGATGGATTAAAAACTTATGCCAGAAGGAGTATGAAAATAATAACATTGATAAGTTATTAGTCAGCCTTAAAGACCTTCAAAGCTTACACATTGATGGACAGCCTGGGAATTTTTCACAGAATGTAACATGTACAAAAGGCGCTGCGTAGGAATGTACAGCATTTTTCCTCTTTTGCCTTATATTTATGTATCACTCATTAGGGTAAAGAATGATCTTTATCCCCATGCTACACCCTGAAGGAAAATGGACCCTTCAAGTTGTTGTAAGGCTTGAATTGTCATTTACAATAACAACTTGCATTTGCCTCATGACTTTAATGCAGCAAAATTTCTCAAGGCAGGAGCATAATCGGGCAAAAAAAAAATTAACATTGAGAGGGACAAAAAGATATGGAGTTTAAGGAGCATCTTAAACCAGTAGAGAGAGGGAGAGAGGTGGAGAGGTTTAGGGGAATAACACCAGAGGTTCAGACCTAGGCAGCTGAAGGCATGGTCCCCAGTGGTGGAGCAGCTAGAAGTGGGGCTGCACAAGAGGTGAGGAGAACATAAGAGCATAAGAAATAGGAGCAGGAGTAGGCCATTCGGCCCCTCAAGCCCGTCCCACCATTCAATAAGGTCATGGGCTGATTTGCCCCAAGTCTCAACCCCTCTTTTGTGCCACATCCTTAGAATCCTCAACTCCCTGATATTTCAAAAATCTATCTACCTCCTCTTTAAATAATTTCAATGACCTAGCCTCCACAACTCTCTGGGGTAGAGAATTCCAGACATTCTCCATCCTCTGAGAGAAGGAATTCCTTTCATATCTCATTTTTAAATGAGTGCCTCCTTACTCTGTAACTATGTCCCCCAGCTCGAGATTACCATCTAGTGGAAACATCTTCTCAACATCTACCCTGTCAAGCCCCCCTCAGAGTCTTGTATGTTTCAATAAGATCACCCCTTATTCTTCTAAACTCTTGATAAGTCAACCCCTTCATCCCAGGAATCAGCCAAGTGAATCTCTTTTGAACTATCTCCAATGCCAATATGTCCCTTCTTAAGTACGGGGACCAAAGCTGCACACAATATTCCAGGTTCGGCCTCACCAACACCCTGTACAGTTGTAACAAGGCTTCTCTATTTTTAAACTCCAACCCCCTAGCAATACAGGCCAAGATTCAATTTGCCTTCTTAATTACTTGCTGTACCTGCATGCTAACTTTTTGTGTTTCATGCACAAAAACACCCAGATCCCTCTGTGCTGCACTTTTTTGGAGTCTCTCTCCATTTAAATAATTGTCTGCCTTTTGATTTTTCCTACCAAAGTGCATGACCTCACACTTTCCTGCATTAAACTCCATCTGCCAAGTTTTTGCCCACTCACTCAACCTGTCTTTTTCCACTTGCAGATTCCTTATGTCCTAATCACAATATGCCTCATGTCTTCCCACCTATTTTTGTAAAGGAGCACAAAGATCATGGAGGATTGTGGGTTACAGAGACATGGTGTAGGGCAGTACTGGTGGAGTGTGCACTGCTCATGCACTGTCCAGTATCAGATGTCAGTCAAGCCAAAGAGAAGCCACAGATAAATCTATGTTTAGTTACGTGAGGCCAGGAAGAGAATGTGTGCTCCTGTGGACTCCACAAAATTAGCCTTGTCCATTGCCATTGCACTACAGGCCATCCCTCTTTCTAAGATAAACTTAGCTGCTAATTGTGTGGTATAGATGAGCAGCCATAGTGTGCATGGCCACCGCTGCCAGCTGGTCTCACAAACAGATTGGTTGGCACCCGAGCAAAGAATAAAAGAATTTGTATTCATAACAAATGTATTAGAGTTTTCTGAGGACGTAATTATTAGGGTCGATAAGGGGGAATCAGTAGCCTTAGTGTACTTGGATTTTCAAAAGATGTTTGATAAGGCATCGCACAGATGCTTAACATATGATAAGGGCTCATGGAGTTGGAACTGATATACTAGCATGGATAGAGGATTGGCTTATGGACGGGAAGCAGAGAGTAGGGCTAAACGGGGCATTTTCAATTTTGTAGGCTGTGACTCGTGGAGCGTCACAAGGATCAGTGTTGAGGCCTCAGCTATTTACGATCTATATTAATGACTTAGGAAAGAGATAGATAGTAATGCACATAAGAGCATAAGAAATAGGAGCAGGAATAGTCCACACAGCCCAGCGAGCCTGCTCCATTATTCAAAAAGCTCATGGCTGATCTTGGGCTTCAACTCCATTTTCTCACCCGCTCCCCATATCCCTTAATTCTCTGAGAGACCAAAAATCTATCTGTGTATTCAATGATGGAGCATCCACAACCCTCTGGGGTAGAGAATTCCAAAGATTCACAATTCTTTGGGTGAAGAAATTTCTCCTCATCTTAGTCCTAAATGGGCGTTATATTCTGCCCATTATCCTGAGACTGTGCCCCTGAGTTTTAGATTCCCCGACCAGTGGAAACAATCTCTCACCATCTACCCTCTCAAGCACCTTCAGAATTTGGTATGTTTCAATGAGATCATCTCTCATTCTTCTAAATTCCAGGAAATATAAGTTCTTTTTATTCAGCCTCTCATCATAGGACAACCCCCCTCATCAATTTAGTGAATCTTTCATTGCACCACCTCCAATGCAAATGTATCCTTTCTTAAATGTGGGGACCAAAACTGCACACAGTATTCCTGATGTGGCCTCACCAAAACCCTATACAACTTCTTTATTCCTGTACTCCAATCCCTTTGCAATCAAAGCCATTGTGCCATTTGCCTTCTGTCACGAAGATAAAGGGGAGGATTTTTCCCTCGTAGGGTGGGCTTGGTGGGGTGGGTGGGAGTGGCCGGGAAGCTGACCGCCACCAGTGATCGGGTCCGGACCGTGATTTCATGCTGGTGAGCCAATTTTGGCCAGCTTAGCCTGAAACGCGTGGGGCAGCGCTCAGCTGCACAGGGCTACTTCAGGGAGATGAAGAGTTTAGAACATTAAAAATAAAGATTTCTAAAATGTTATAAAACTGGCCCTCTCATGTGACTCTGCCATGCGAACAGGGACATGTTAATACTGAAATGTTTTAATTTTTATTTAATTTTTAATGGCTGTGGGGAACCTCATCCCACCCTTGGATGAAGTTTCCTAAAAAGTGCAAAGGTCGTTTGACCTTTTCGCCTGCCCGCTAACCGTAAGGCTGGATGGGCAGCAAAAAATTTCATTCAATTACCTTTATAATGGCCTTAATAGGCCTTTTAGTTGTGGGTGGGCTCACTGCTGACTCTCGGCACCTGCCGACATGCACGTCATTTTACGCTCGGCCAGGTTGAGTGCACGCTTGCCTGATGAGTGTCATATTCTGGCCATAATAATTCTCATAATGTTCTTGGAGTTTATTGTAAAATAGCAGTACCTGTCTGTATGTATGTGTGAGTGTGTGTGTGTGTGTGTGTGAGAGAGAGACTTAATTGGATTAAAGGCAGTCTGAAGGCTTTGATGTGGCAGAAGAGAAGCTAGATTTGAAATGCTAAGTAGGTAAGCATAGAGTTAAAAGGAACATTTGCATTTTAAATAAACCAGACTAGATTGTTTTCAAAAGAGGGAGTGAAATATGTCATCTAGCCAGGTGGAGTTTAGAAACAGTGTGCTTATTTTTCCCAAAAATAACTGGTAAAACTGAGTACTATAAGAAATTTTTATTATCAGAAAGGCAAGGTCCAAAGAGACAATGGGAATTTGTATTCAAAGGGGAAAATATGTATAAAGGAGTGTAAGGGTAGGCATTTTAGGATCTAACTAGGGTGAAAAGCCTTCAGAATCTATGCCTCAAGCTGCTGTTTTCAAAGAACTGAAATTAAGAAAACTCATTTTGAATTCAACTGGTTCAGAGTATCGTGTTTCTTTGCCTGGGTCTTTTAAAATCTATGTGTCTTACTGTTTCCTTAATGAAAGTTTAACTGGGAGTTAGGTTAAGTAGGGGATTTAGAAATTATTATGGTAATAATTTGTAGATATATGTATGTGCTTAAAATTGTTTCTCTTATTAATAAATGTTTAATCTAGTTTTGTAAAAACCTATAAGACTTGGTGGTCTTATTAATACTGAATTCAAAGTACACATCTTGAAATTTATACAAATTACAAAACAAGTTGTGGCAGTTGTTTCAAGTTTCCCTTTGGGATTTGAACAACTCAACATTTACCAAAAGCTGTGCCATAACACATCCTATTACTTGCTGCACCTGTTTGCTAACTTTCTGCATTCCTTGTACCAGCACACCCAGGCCTTTTTGAATATTGATACTTACAAGTTTCTTATCTTTTAAAAAAAGGTCTGCATTTTATTCTTCCAACCAAAGTGAATAACTTCAAACTTCTGTACCTAATACTCCATCTTGTTGCCCACTCACCTAGCCTGTCTTTGCTGACTCTCTGTGTACTCCCCACAGCTTACCTTTCCAACTAGTTTGGTATCATCACCAACTTAGACATGTTACTCTCTGTCTCTTCATCCAAGTCATTAACCTAGATTGTAAATAGCTGAGTTAATGTAACTAAGTTTGCTGATGATACAAAGCTAGGTGGAAATGTAAGTTACAAGGAGGACACAGAGAGCAACAAGACAGGTTAAAGTGAGTGGGCAACAAAATGGCAGATGGACTATAATGTTGGGAAGAGTGAGATTATTCACATTGGCTTTAACAAAAAACAACAGAATATTTTTTTAAAAGGCATGAAACTTTTAAATGTTGATGTTCAGAAAGGCTTGGGAGTGCTGGTACAAGGAAAGCATAAAGTTAGCATTCAGGTACAGCAAACAATTAGGAAGGTAAAGGGCGAGTTGGCCTTTACTATAGGGGGATTGGAGTACAGGAATACAGAGGTTTTGTTATAATTATATCAAGCTTTGGTGAGACCACACCTGGACTACTGTGTGCATATTTAAGGAAGGAAGTACAGTAAAGGTTCACTGGATTGATTCCTGGGAAGAGGGTGTTGTCCTGTGACGAGAGGCTGAGTAAATTGGGCCTATCTGGAGTTTAGAAGAATGAGAGGTGATCTCATTGAAACATGCAAGATTCTGATGGGCCTTGACTGGGTAGACACTCAGAGGTTATTTCCATTGTCTGGGAAATCAAAAACTCGGAGGCCCAGTCTCAGGATAAGGAGATGATAGTTTAGGAATTTTTTTAAAATTCAGCATTTATGGTCAATCCCTAGTTGCCCTTCAGAAGGTGGTGGTGAGCTGCCTTCTTGAACCGCTGAAGTCCATGTGGTGTAGGTACACCCACAGTGCTGTTAGGAAGGCAGTTCCAGGATTTTGACCCAGCAAAAGTGAAGGAATAGATATATACTTCCAAGTCAGGGCGATGGGTGACTTGGAGGGGAACTTCTAGGTGGTGGTGTTCCCATCTATTTGCTGCCCTTGTCCTTCTAGATGGTAGTGGTCATGTGTTTGGAAGGTGTTGTCGAAGGATGCTTGGTGAATTCCTGCAGTGCATCATGCAGATGGTACACACTGCTGCTACTGTGTCGGTGGTGGATGGAGTGAATGTTTGTGGATGTGGTGCCAATCAAGTGGGCTGCTTTGTCCTGGATGGTGTCAAACTTCTTGAGTGTTGTGGGAGCTGCCCTCATCCAGGCAAGTGGGGAGTATTCCATCACACTCCTGATTTGTGCCCTGTAGGTGGTGGACAGGCTTTGGAGAGTTAGGAGGTGAGTTATTCATCACACGATTCCTAGCCTCTGACCTGCTCTTGTAGTCACAACATTCATATGGCTAGTCCCGTTCAGTTTATGGTCAATGGTAACCCCTAGGATGTTGATAGTGGGGGATTCAGTCATGGTAATGCCATTGAACATCAAAGGGCAACGGTTGGATTCTCTCTTGTTGGAGATGGTCACTGCCTGACGTTTGTGTGGAGCGGACATTACTAGCCACATCAGCCCAAGCCTGGATATTGTCCAGGTCTTGCTGCATTTGGACATGGACTGCTTCAGTATCTGAGGAGTTGTGAATGGTGCTGAACATTGTGCAATCATCAGTGTACATCCCCACTTCTAACCTTATGTTGGAAGGAAGGTCACTGATGAAGCAACTGAAGGTGGTTGGGCCAAGGACACTACCCTGAGGAACCCCTGCAGTGATGTCATGGAGCTGAGATGACTGACCTTCAATAACCATAACCATCTAACTTTGTCCTAAGTATACTCCAACCAGTGGAGAGTTTTCCTGGTGATTCCCATTGACTCCAGTTTTTCTAGGGCTCCTTGATGCCACACATGGTCAAATGCAGCCTTGATGTCAAGGGCAGTCACTCTTACCTCACCTTGGGAGTTCAGTTCTTTTGTCCATATTTGAACCAAGGCTGTAATGAGGTCAGGAGCTGAGTGGCCCTGGCAGAACCCAAACTGAGCATCAGTGATCAGGTTATTGCTTGACAGCACTGTTGATGACCCCTTTCATTACTTTACGTATGATGGACAGTGGATTGATGGGGCGGTAATTAGCCGGGTTGGATTTGTCCTGCTTGTTGTGTACAGGACATACCTGGGCAATTTTCCACATAACCAAGTAGCTGTACATGAACAGCTTGACTAAGGGCGCAGCAAGTTCTGGAGCACAAGTCTTCAGTACTATTGCCGGAATATTGTCAGAGCCCATAGCCTTTGGAGTATCCAGTGCCTTCAGCTGTTTCTTGATATTACATGGAGTGAATCGGATTGGCTGAAGACTGGCATCTGTGATGCTGGGGATCTCTGGAGGAGGCTGAGATGGATCATCCACTCGGCACTTCTGGCTGAAGATTGTAGCAAATGCTTCAGCCTTATCTTTTGTCCTGAGGGGCTGGGCTCCTCCATCATTGAGGATGGGGATATTTGTGGAGCCTCTTCAGTGAGTTGTTTAATTGTCCACCACCATTCACAACTGGATGTGGCTGGACAGCAGAGCTCAGATCTGATCTGTTGGTTGTGGGATCACTTAGCCCTGTCTATTACTTGCTGCTTATGCTGTTTGGCATGCAAGTAGTCCTGTGTTATAGCATCACTAGGTTGACACCTCATTTTTTGGAATGCCTGGTGCTGCCCCTGGAATGCCCTCCTGCACTCTTCATTGAACCAGAGTTGATATCCTGGCTTGATGGTAATGGTAGAGTGGGGTATATGCCAGGCCATGAGGTTACAGATTGTGTTTGAGTACAATTCTGCTGCTATTGATGGCTCACAGTGCCTCATGGATGCCCAGTCTTGAGCTGCTAGATCTGTTCAAAATCTATCTCACTTAGTACTGTTGTAGTGCCATACAACACGATGGAGGGTATCCTCAATGTGAAGTCAGGACTTCATCTCCACAATGACTGTCCGGTGGTCACTCCTACTAATGCTGTCATGGACAGATACATCTGCGGCAGGCAGGTTGGTGAGGATGAGGTCAAGTATGTTTTTCCCTTTTGTTGGTTCCCTCACCACCTGCCGCAGACCCAGTCCAGCAGTTATGTCCTTTAGGACTCAGCCAGCTCAGTCAGTAGTGATGCAACCAAACCAGTCTTGGTGATGGACATTGAAGTCCCCCCACCCAGAGTACACTCTGTGCTCTTGCCACCCTCAGTGCTTCCTCCAAGTAGCATTCAGCATGGAGGAGCATTAGTAATCATCAGGAGGTTTCCTTGCCTATGTTTGGCCTGATGCAATGAGATTTCATGGGGGCCGGAGTCGATGTTGAGTGCAACACCCTCCCAACTGTATACCACTGTGCCGCCACCACTGCTGGGCCTGTTCTGCCTGTGGGTCCGGACATATTCAGGAATGATGATGGTGGTGTCTGGAACATTAAATTTGAATGACATGAGAAGAAATTGTTTCACTCAAAGGGTTGTGAATCTTTGGAATTCTCTACCCCAGAGGGTTGTGGCTGTGGCATTGTTTACTATATTTAAGATTCAGATAGACAGGGAGCTGGTGCCAAAGTGTAGTTCAAGTCCACCCAATTAGAAAGATCTGACATTGATTCAGTATTTATGAAAGTTTATAAGCGATCAGTAGTGATCGGACTTCAAATGGTGCAATTTGGAATTTTGTAATTTGGAATAAGTATTGATCATAGATCATTAAAGCACATGAAAAGCACCCTTTAATGAGTTATATATAGATCACAAATCATTGACGTGCTTGAAAACATAATCCTGCCCTACAGGATTCATTAAAAACACTCAAAAATGCTTGAGAGCCATATTCAGCTTGTCAGGGTTGTGGAAGTGATCTTTTGCATTTGGAGGCAATCATTAGGGAATTCAAGGGAATAATGCCTTCACCAATTCTGGACAAAAGCAAAGGACATTTCACTGGGGTTAATGGAAGTGGCGGGGTAAAGAATAACCAACAATGTAAGTAACAATGTAAATGTGGCACCATTGAGAAGTAACAGTGTGGTGCAATTAAATTCAAAAGTATATAATGAAATAAGAAAGCTAGCAACCAACCAAAGCTTCTCAACAGCACTTTCCAAACCCATGACCTCGACTACCAAGGACAAGGCAGATGATGCATGGGAACACCACCACCTGCAGCTTCCTCTCTAAGCCACACACCAACATAACTCACCATTTCTTTACTGTCGCTCAGTTAAAATCCTGGAACAGGAAGATGAGGAGTTCATAGAATGTTTTTGGGATAGTTTCTTAGAACAGTACATTCTGAAACTAACCAGAGAGCAGGCTATATTAGATCTGGTATTGAGCAATGTGATAGAATTAATTGATAACCTCACAGTGAAGGCACTTCTAGGTAGCAGTGGTCATAATATGATTTAATTTTACATTCATTTTGAGGGACAAACAAATGCGTCCAAGACTCGTGTTTTAAACGTAAATAAGGTCAATTATGAGGGCATGAAAGCAGAGCTAGCTAAAGTGAACTGGCAAATGAGGTTAAGGAATAGGTCAATAGAGGATCAGTGGCAGACATTTAAAGAGATATTTCAGAATACACAGAATATATACATTCTAATGAGAAGGAAAAATTCCAAGGGGAGAGCCCACCATTCATGCTTAGCTACAAAAGTTAAAAACAGTATCAAAATTACACAAAGATGGCTGGCAGGTCAGAAGGTTGGAAAGAATATAAAGAACAGCAAAAACTGAGAAAAAAGATTAAGAATGAAGGAAAAAAAGTATGAGAGTAAGGTAGCTAATAATATAAAGACAGACAGTTTTAGTTTCTATAGATATAAATAACAAAAGAGTTTACAAGGTAGAGCGTTGGTCCCTTAGAAAGGCGAGTCTGGGGAATTAGTAATGGAAATTAGGGAGATGGTGGATGAATTAAACAGGTATGTTGCTTCAACCTTCATTGCAGAGGGCACAAGTGACATCCCAGAAATAGCTGTAAATCATGGAAGGGAGGGAGGAACTTGGGAAAATTACAATCACCAAGAAAATGATATTGAGCAAATTGTTGGGGCTGCAGGCTGACAAATCCCAGGTCCACATAGACATCACCCTAAGGTCTGGAAAGAAGTGGCTAGTCAGATCGTTGATGCGTTGGTTTTAATTTTCCAAAATTCCCTAGCTTTGGGGAAGGTTCCATTAGATTGGAAAATAGCAAATATAACTTCATTATTCAAAAAGGGAAGGGGACAGAAAGCAGGAAACTATAGGCTAGTTAGCCTAGCATCTGCTATAGGGAAAATGTTAGAAGCTATTATTGTTTAAAAATAAGAGGTATACTGTTTAAAAATAAGGGGTCGCTCATTTAAGACAGAGATAAGGAGAATATTTTTCTCTCAGAGGACAGTGAGCCTTTGGAACTCTCTTCCTCAAAAGGCGGTGGAAGCAGAGTCTTTGAATGTTTTTAAGGCAGAGCTAGATAGATCCTTGGTAAGCAAGGGGGTGAAAGGTTATCGGGAGTAGGCAGCGATGTGGAGTTGAGGTTATGTTCAAATCAGCCCTGACCTTATTGAATGGTGGAGCAGGCTAGAGGGGCTGAGTGACCTACTTCTGCTCCTAGTTCATATGCTTGTTTCTAACAGCCTGTCTACTTGGCTACTTCCTGAGTGTCTGATCGCCGAGATCCAGGAGCTGGTGGGAAATGTGCCCTGGGAGAACAAGAAGATCCGCATCATCCTCACCACCTGCAACTCTCCATTCGCAATGACAAGGAACTCAAGAAGCTGCCAGGAGAAGTCACCATAGGCCAGGCTGGGGTCCTCCTCAATATCCAGGCCACCCCTGCCCAGGAAAACTAGACATCCCAGCAAGGTTTATGCCCGAAGGCGAAATATCAGGAAAAGGTAAAAAGATATTATGAATAAAAAGATTTAAAGAAGACAATATACCTCCCACTGCATGGATGAAAACCACAATCTTGCAGTATGCCCTCACCCCCTTCAGTTCTTCCTGGATCCTCTACTGTAAGTTGGCAACACTGAACACCCAGCTCTGATAGCCTGGATCCTTCCCTTGTCCCTGTCTATTAGGCCTCCTGGAAATGCACCTACTTTGGACTGTGTGTCAGCCCCCACCTTAGTTTTGAGACCTTCAGCCAACAGCCCCTCAAGCTGGGGAGGAGTGGTGGGGATGCTGGGGGGGGGGAGGTGGTAGATGATAGTGGGGGTGTGGGGTAGGGGGTACGATTTGAGGTCAGTGTTGGGAAGGTAGAGGGGTTGAGGGTTAGAGGGTGTGGGGTGGTGGGGATGGAGGGGGATGAGGCTGGAGGGGTTGGACAGTGGGGATAGAAGGGTAGAGGGGCTGGGTGGTAGGCGATAGAGGGAGTAGGTGGTAGGTGAGCTGGTGGGTATTGGCAGTAAGAGGGTAGAGGGGGCGGGGGTAGATGGGGTGGGGGAAGCTTGTAAGAGGAGGTAGGGTGTGGTGGGTAGGGGGTGGGGACTAGTGTGTGGGTTGAGAGTGTAGGAGGTAATTCCCATTGACTCCAATTTTGCTAGGGCTCCTTGATGCCACACTCACTTAAATGCTGCTTTGATGTCAAGGGCAGTCACTCTTGCCTCACCTCAGGAGTTCAGCTCTTTTGGCCCTGTCTGAACCAAAGCTGTAATGAGGTCAGGAGCTGAGTGACCCTGGTGGAACCCAAATGTCAGTGAGCAGGTTATTGCTAAGCAAGTGTTGCTTGAAAGCACTGCTGATGACCCCTTTCATTACTTTACCTATGATGGAGAGTAGACTGATGAGGCGGTAATTGGCAGTTGGATTTGTTCTGCTTGTTGTGTACAGGACATACCTGGGCAATTTTCCACATAGCCAGGTAGACGCCAATGTTTAGCTGTACTGGTTCAGCTTGGCTAGGGGCGCAGCAAGTTCTGGAGCACAAGTCTTCAGTACTATTGCCGGAATATTGTCAAGGCCCATAACCTTTTGAGTATCCAGTGCCTTCAGCTGTTTCTTGATATCACATACAGTAAATCGGATTGGCTGAAGACTGGCATCTGTGATGCAGGGGACATCCGGAGGAAACCGAGATGGATCATCCACTTGGCACTTCTGGCTGAAGATTGTAGCAAATGCTTCAGCCTTATCTTTTGTCCTGAGGGGCTGGGCTCCTCCATCATTGAGGATGGGGATATTTGTGGAGCCTCTTACTTCAGTGAGTTGTTTAATTGTCCACCGCCATTCACGACTGGATGTGGCAGGACTGCAGAGCTCAGATCTGATCTGTTGGTTGTGGGATCACTTAGCCCCGTCTATTACTTGCTGCTTATGCTGTTTGGCATGCAAGTAGTCCTGTGTTATAGCTTCACTAATGGAACACCTCATTTTTTGACATGCCTGGTGCTGCTCCTGGCATGCCCTCCTGCACTCTTCATTGAACCAGGGTTGATCCCCTGGCTTGATGCTAATGGTAGAGTGGAGGATATGCTGGGCCATAAGGATACAGAATGTGTTTGAGTACAATCCTGCTGCTGCTGATGGCCCACAGTTCCTCATGGATGCCAAGTCTTGAGCTGCTAGATCTGTTCAAAATCTATCTCACTTAGCACAGTGGTAATGGAGGGTATCCTCAATGTAAAGGCAGGACTTCGTCTCCACAATGACTGTGCGGTGGTCACTCCTACCAATGCTGTCATGGACAGATACATCTGCAGCAGGCAGGTTGGTGTGGATGAGGTCATTTATGTTTTTCCCTTTTGTTGGTTCCCTCACCACCTGCCGCAGACCCAGTCCAGCAGCTATGTCCTTTAGGACTCAGCCAGCTCAGTCAGTAGTGATGCAACCAAGCCAGTCTTGGTGATGGACATTGAAGTCCCCCCACTCAGAATACATTCTGCGCTCTTGCAACCCTCAGTGCTTCCTCCAAGTGGCGTTCAACATGGAGGAGCACTGGTAATCATCAGAAGGTTTCCTTGCCTATGTTTGACCTGATGCCATGAGGCTTCATTGGGGCCAGAGTCGATGTTGAGGGCTCCCAGGGCAACTCCCTCCCAACTGTATATCACTGTGTCACCACCACTGCTGGGCCTGTTCTGCCTGTGGGACATGACATACCCAGGGATGATGATGGTGGTGTCTGGGACATTAAATTAGAATAGACATGAGAAGAAATTGCTTCACTCAAAGGGTTGTGAATCTTTGGAATTCTCTACCCCAGAGGGTTGTGGGTGTTGCATTGCTTACCATATTTAAAGTTGAGATGGACAGGGAGCTGGCATCAAGTGGAGTTGAAGTCCACTAAATGTGAAAGATCTGACATTGATTCAGTATTTATGAAAGTTTATAAGTGATCAGTACTGATCTGACTTCAAATGGTGCAATTTGGAATTTTGTAATTTGGATTAAATATTGATCGCAGATCATTAAAGCACATGAAAAGCACCCTTTAATGAGTTATATATAGATCACAAATCATTGAAGCGCTTGAAAACATAATCCTGCCCTACAGGATTCATTAAAAACACTCAAAAATGCTTGAGAGCCATATTCAGCTTGTCAGGGTTGTGGAAGTGATCTTTTGCATTTGGAGGCAATCATTAGGGAGTTCAAGGGAATAATGCCTTCACCAATTCTGGACAAAAGCAAGGGACATTTCACTGGGGTTAAGGGAGGTGGCGGGTTAAAGAAATAGCCAACAATGTAAGTAACAATGTAAATGTGGCACCATTGAGAAGTAACAGTGTGGTGCAATTAAATTGAAAAGTATATAATGAAATAAGAAAGCTAGCAACTAACCAAAGCTTCTCAACAGCACTTTCCAAACCCATGACCTCGACAACCAAGGACAAGGGCAGATGATGCATGGGAACACCACCACCTGCAGCTTCCTCTCTAAGCCACACACCAACCTAACTCACCATTTCTTTACTGTCGCTCAGTCAAAATCCTGGAACAGGAAGATGAGGAGTTCATAGAATGTTTTTGGGATAGTTTCTTAGAACAGTACATTCTGAAACTAACCAGAGAGCAGGCTATTCTAGACCTGGTATTGAGCAATGCGATAGGATTAATTGATAACCTCACAGTGAAGGCACCTCTAGGTAGTAGCAGTCATAATATGATTGAATTTTACATTCGTTTTGAGGGACAAATGAGTGCGTCCAAGACTAGTATTTTAAACTTAAATAGTGGCAATTATAAGGGCATGAAAGCAGAGGTAGCTAAAGTGAAGTGGAAAATGAGTTTAAGGGATAGGTCAATAGAGTTCAGGGGCAGATTTTTAAAGGGTTATTTCAGAATACACAGAATATATCCATTCCAATGAGAAAGAAAAATTCCAAGGGGAGGGCCCACCATTTGTGCTTAACTAAAAAATGTTAAGGACAGTATCAAACTTAAAGGAAAAGCATATAATTACACAAAGACAGCTAGCAGGTCAGAAGATTGGAAAAAATATGAAGAACAGCAAAAAAATGAGAAAAAGATAATATAAAGATGGACAGTAAGTGTTTCTATACATTTAAATAACATAAGAGTTTACAAGGTGGAGCGTTGGGCCATAGAAAGTGAGTCTGGGGAATTAGTAATGGAAAATAGGGAGAAGGTGGATGAATTAAACAGGCATTTTGCTTTGGTCTTCATTGCAGAGGCCACAAATGGAAACAGCTGTAAATCATGGAAGGAACTTGGGAAAATAACAATCAACAGAAAAGTGATATTGTGCAAATTGTTGGCGCTGTGGGCTGAGAAATCCCCAGGTCTGGATAGACATCACCCTAAGGTCCTGAAAGAAGTGGCTAGTGAGATAGTTGATGCACTAGTTTTAATTTTCCAAAATTCTCTAGATTCGGAGAGGGTTCCATTAGATTGGAAAATAGCAAAAAGGGAGGGAGACAGAAAGCTGGAAACTATAGGACAGTTAGTCTAACATCTGTTTTAGGGGAAATGTTAGAAGCTATTATTGTTTAAAAATAAGAGGTATACTGTTTAAAAATAAGGGGTCATTCATTTAAGACAGAGATAAGGAGAATATTTTTCTCTCAGAGGGTAGTGAGCCTTTGGAACTCTCTTCCTCAAAAGGTGGTAGAAGAGTCTTTGAATGTTTTTAAGGCAGAGCTAGATAGATTCTTGATAAGCTAGAGGGGTGGAAGGTTATCAGGAGTAGGCAGCGATGTGGGGTTGAGGTTATATTCAAATCAGCTCTGCCTGATCTTATTGAATGGTGGAGCAGGCTAGAGGGGCTGAGTGACCTACTTCTGCTCCTAGTTCATATGTTCATATGCTTGTTTCTAACAGCCTGTCTACTTGGCTACTTCCTGAGTGTCTGATCGCCAAGATCCAGGAGCTGGTGGGAAATGTGCCCTGGGAGAACAAGCAGATCCGCATCATCCTCACCACCTGCAACTCTCCATTCGCAATGACAAGGAACTCAAGAAGCTGCCAGGAGAAGTCACCATAGGTCAGGCTGGAGTCCTCCTCAATATCCTGCCCAGGAAAACTAGACATCCCAGCAAGGTTTATTCCCGAAGGTGAAATAACAGGAAAAGGTAAAAAGATAATATGAATAAAAAGTTTTAAAGAAGACAATATACCTCCCACTGCATGGCTGAAAACCACAATCTTGCAGTACGCCCTCACCCCCTTCAGTTCTTCCTGGATCCTCTACTGTAAGTCAGCAACACTGAACACCCAGCTCTGATAGCCTGGATCCTTCCCCTGTCCCTGTCTCTTAGGCCTGCTGGAAATGCACCTACTTTGGACTGTGTGTCAGCCCCCACCTTAGTTTTGAGACCTTCAGCCAACAGCCCCTCAAGCTGGGGAGGAGTGGTGGGGATGCTGGGAGGGGGGAGGTGGTAGATGATAGTGGGGGTGTGGGGTAGGGGCTATGATTTGAGGTCAGTGTTGGGAAGGTAGAGGGGTTGAGGGTTAGAGGGTGTGGGGTGGTGGGGGTGGAGGGGGTTGGGGCTGGAGGGGTTGGAGATTGGCGATAGAAGGGTAGAGGGCATGGGTGGTAGGCGATAGAGGGGGTAGGTGGGTACGCGAGCTGGTGGGTATTGGCGCTAGGAGGGTAGAGGGGGCGGGGGTAGATGGGGTAGGGTTAGCTTGTAAGAGGAGGTAGGGGTTGGTGGGTAGCGGGTGGGGACTAGTGTGTGGGTTGAGAGCGTAAGAGGGTGTAGAGGCATTATAGGGGGTGGTGGTCAGGGAGTGGGGGGGGTAGGGGTGTAGCAGGGGGTCAAGGGTTAGGGGATTGGGAGGGTGTGGGCACAGATAGGTGTAGGAGATTGAGGGCCCCACTAGTCTTGAGACTATTCCATATGTGGTACCTGTGTCTGAAAAAGGCTTTTTAAAATTCTGGTTTAATTCTCAGCACATGAAGTACTTCATCTGTCTTTAATTAAATTCAAAGCTGTTTAAAGCAAAAGTCCTTAGCCTTTTCTGACTGTTAATAAATTGTAACCATTTATTCATTTCAAAAGTATAAAGGTCCTAATTATACATGATTTCTACCTATTATCTATATTCTGCCTAACTATATCTCTATCTTCCACAATACCGGAAATTGGGAAGTGTACGTGTTCAATACCAGTCCAGGCTGTACCAAGTTAAATTAGCTATGCTGCAGGGACAAATTTCCAAGTAAGGGCTGCAGGCTGGGACTTAGTTAATTTCCAACAACAATTCCTATTTGTGAGAACTTCAGCAGGCCAATTTATTTCTTGTGAGCACACTTGAATCTAGCCGATCTCAAATTCAGCATCCTTCCATGTCATTTCAACATCAGTGATGTCAACTGTTCACAATTGATATGGTTTCAATGCTTGCAGGCAAATAAATGTTTGCAATAGATGTGGTTTCAGGTCAGTTGCTTCACTTGATCCACTTAAAAATCCAGATGTCGAGTATCATAGCTATGTGTGCACAGAATTCTGCCAAAGTTTTCAGGTAGATCAAGATCAGCCACTATCGTACTGAATGGTGGAGCAGGCTCAGTGGGCCTTATGATCTACTCCTGCCCCTCTCTTTTGTGTTCTGGAGGTTCCTCAGTACCAATGCTTTGGTGTCATCCAAGATTTTTTGCTCAAGGCTCTGGAGTGGGCCTTGAACCCACAAACTTTTAACTGAGGCAAAACTGAGCTAAGGCTAACAACCTGTCTGGACATTAGTCTATTGGAATGCTCAACAGGCCAAAACCAGCAGCATGATGATGAATATTGCCTGCTTTGAGAACTGGCAAGCGGAATAAAGAAGGGCTTATTCTGATTGTTAGGTGATTTTCAGTTGGAGAATATTTTTTGTACACACACTAAGGGTAGAATCGTCCCAGATTTCTACAACGTGCGGTAGTGGGTGGGAAAAGGTTTTTTTACCCGCCAGCCGCAATGGCCAGCTAATGAGCCACATCGTCCCATTCCCAGCATGTCCCACCTCACTAATCATTAGTGGGCGGGCTCAGATTTGCCAGCTGCACATTGACTTTAGCACTTCCTCGCTCTGCGCACCATATTTAAAGTGCACCAGAGCGCACGTCTACTTCATGTCTACAGTCAAGGAGTGCGCCAGGTGACAGATGGCCCCAAAAACAGTGCCCTAGTTTAGTGATGTCTCCCTGGGATGCCCGCTGGGCACAATGGAAGGCCACCGCAATGTCCCCTACCCCTGCTTTGGCTGCAGGAGGTCAACCAGATTCACCGATTAGTCTGGGAGACAGTGGCAGTGGTGGTCATCATCACTGGAGCACAGAGGAGGTCAGCCATCCAGTGCAGGAAAAGGATGAATGTTCTCATCCGTTCTACCAGGGTAAGTCACCTTCAACTCACCCAAACCCAACACACATTCACAGGGATCTCAAAGGACACCACCATTTACTCTCACATGCACCCTCACATCTCCATCAGGCTCATATCCTCTGGAGCTTGCGTTCTCATCCCGTCCATGGCTCCGCTCACCACACAAACATTCCACGCAGTGCCATGTGCCCTGCTCACAATCTCTCCATCTGTTTTCATGCAGGAGAAGCTGGCTCACATCAACAGGGAGAGGTTCCAGACCGGGGGTGGAGTGGCCCACATTAGGCCCCCCACTCACTTTGAGGACTGTGCCTGACTGGTGAGGGCGTGGACCGTGCCTGTGGCAATGGTGAGGTCGGCACCACATCATCCCTCACTCAATGCGACTGTGAGTGCTCTCTCTCCTGCTTTTGACTCTGCTGCCATGCATTAATTGTCTCTACTTTGGTTCACAAGGAGTTCTACCAAGCAATCGACACCCTCAGCCAACCAGTCCCTCAGCTCCATCCACGTGCTCACCTCCAGCCGAGAGGACACTTCCTGCATTGAAGAGCTGGAAACAAGCAGCCTGGAAGACCCTTCACAGCCCTTACCCACACCCTCCACCAGCGCAGAGACATACACCTCGGTGGAACCTATTTCTAGTGCAGGCATGGGTTCACAGTCTGGTGGTCACCAGACAGACACATGTCCACAGCAGGAGGAGGCAGGTTCAGCCGAGCTCCCTAGCACTGGGAGGACTGCTGGGGAAGAGGCATCTTAAGGTCCTTCTTCAGCGGGTCATGCGGACTCGAAACGTTAACTTTGTTTCTCTCTCCACAGATGCTGCTAGATCTGGTGAGGTTTTCCAGCATTTTCTGTTTTTATTTCAGATTTCTAACAGTACTTTGCTAGAATCTATCTACCTCTGCCTTAAAAATATTCAATGACCCTGTCTCCACTGCGCTCTGAGGCAGAGAATTCCAAAGTCGCACAACGCTCTGAGAGAAAAACTTTCTCCCCATCTCTGTCCTAAAAGGGTGACCTCTAATTTTAAAACAATGCCCCCTAGTTCTGGACTCACCCACAAGAGGAAACATCTTTCCATATCCAACTTGTCAAGGCCATTCAAGATCTTGTATACTTAAATCAAGTCACCCCTCACTCTTCTAAGTTCCAGTGGAAACAAACCCAGTTTCTCCAACCTTCCCTCAGGAAATCTCAGGGGCTGTCGTCTCCCTCTGAGTCCCCTGTGATCACCACAGAGGGAGCAGCTGGCCCACAGAGGACAGCTTAAGCAAGCCAGGGCCCCCAAGGCCTCAGAGGACAAATGCCAACATCAGAGGCAACAGGGCCAACCGTTGCACAGGCTGTCTCCACCCTTGCTGCGGATGTCAGGGCAGCACCTAGAAGAAGTGGTAAGCCTAGAAAGGTTAAGAAACTCTGATCACAAGTAGATGCACAGATGAACACATTTTGTCACTTTATAATCTGAAAATATATTCACTTTCACTGAATAATGTGTAATGTCTTTCATCTTCACTTATAGGCTTTGCAAGTCCTCCCCCCACCACCAGCAGCCCCCACTAGCAGTTCAGCTGCATGGAGCCTTCCTCCATCACACTCATCTCACTGTCCCGAGCATTTTCAATGCTGCCTGCTGGGGTTCTCTTTCAATTGTCCATCTGAGCTGACCTGTATCTGCCGACTGATCACACTCCCATGCAGCGCCCATGCCCGTCCAACACGAGGCTCCTCTCACTTTCAATTTCAACAATGATGGTCATAGTCAAGTTTTTGATCAGCTCCCCTATCCTTTCCCTTCCCCTAGTCACCCATGTCCTTTCCTCCATCACTATTGACCACCCCGGCAACACCTTCCACTTCCCCACTTTCAACTACCAACCTGAATTCTTGTCTTTCCAGGATGCCTTGTCTTTCCTGAGAATTCCATCCCCATCCAAATTGACCAGTCCGACCTCCAGCTTCCCACCCCCAACATCTGTGTCTGTCTCCAAATCTCCACCAATCACCCTCATTGTCCCGTCTATATCTAAAAACGCACTCTCCCACTCCCACCCTTCCAATTCCCTCTGCCCCATGTCATACTCACCATTACCTCCTACCATGCTCACCCTCAGTTCACTCCCCAGGAGGCATTCTTTGACTCCACAAACCCCTCTCTTGCATGTTCACCTTGACATCTACGCCTTTACTCCCTCCTACACCCTTACTCTCTCCTCCACCTTACTCCCACTAACAAAATCCCTCCTCCCTCTCTCCAAACTCTCTTCCCCCCCAGATACCTTCCCCTTCCTCCAAACTTCCTCCTCCCCTGGTCACCTTCCTCCCCCCAGACACCTTCCCCACTCCAAATTCCTTCCCACTCCAAACTCCTTCCCTTACACCTACCTCTCCCCCTCCCTTATACCCATCTCCCCTATTGGCACATTTTCTCCCATTACACCCTCCTCCCCTGTAGTCTCTCCTCCTCCTCCCAACATTACCCTCCCCTCACCAGCCCCCCAGACACGATCTGAGCCAGGCCCTAATGGTAAGTCCCGGCTTCTGCACGTCACACTTGTCTAGATGTGCTCTGGGCCAATGTGTTTTCCTGCTGGTGTAACGGTAACCCTGGCATGGGGGGGGGACGATTCCGGCCTTACTTTACATCCCATGACTGGGATGCAAATCGGGCTCGTGCCGGCCTCCAGCTGGATTGGTGCTCCGTCATGGCGGACACCATCGGATGTGCTTTCACGCTGGCATGAAACTGTTTTTTGGCCTTCTCGCCATATTGTTCCCCTCCGTGCCCCCGCCCTCTGGCCTGATGCCAACATGGCCAGAAAATTCCGGCCTAAATGTTGAATCAGGGTCCTGAAATTTTTCCAAATGAGAAAAAAAAATAGAAGACGCTGGATTTTCACACCTATAAAGCTTGAGCTCGTGGTTCCTAAGGCGGAGATGTTTGTCCCTCTCTGATGTTTGCTGGGGTCCTCGGTGAAATGAAATTGGACATACTCAATAATTCAATTCTCACTGGACACCAGCACACCAGAATATTTTCTATTTGCTCCTGCACTGATATTTCACATCAGTGAAAATAAGTCCCCTATTATCCAAGTGCAAATCTATCAAATTAACCTTTGCCGTGAGCTGCTTCCCTCCACTAATATCAGAGAGGACTTGCATTTATCTAGCACCTTCCATGTTATCAGGAAATCCCAAAACACTTCAGAACCAATGAAGTAATTTTGAGATGTAAGTTATTTTAAGTAGTTAAATGAGGCAAGCAATTTGCAAACAACAATGTCCCACAACCAGCAAAACTCGTGAATGTGTGTTTTTAATTGTGGTGGCTAAGGGATAAATATTGGCAAAGTAACCCCAAGAACCACCCCCCACCTTGTTCTTGTTCCAGTAGTGCCATGGGATCTACTAAATCTGCCTCAGAGGGAAGACAGTCTCGGTTTAACGGGGGGTGTTCAAAAAGGAACTGGGGAGGGTACAGGCTCAACATGTTCCTTCTAGGGTGATAGGAAGGAGTAACAAGCCCAGAGAACCATGGATGACCAGAGATATTCAGGTTACAATGAGAAGGAAAAGAGGCTTTTAGCAGGTACAAGGGAAGCAAATCAGCAGAGGCATCAGTGGGGTACAAGAAGTGCAGGGTGGAGCTTAAGAAAGCAATTAGGAGAGCAAAGAGGGGATATGAGAAAGCCCTGGCTGGTAAAAGTAGGGAAAATCCCAATATATTCTATAAACATATCAATGGGAAGAGTTTAACAAGGGAAAGAGTAGGGCCCATTAGGGACCAAGAGGGCCATCTATGAGTGGAGCCAGAGGACATCGGTAGAGTGTTGAATGAATACTTCATGTCCGTCTTCACCCAAGAGAATGAGGATGAAGGTATTGACCTCAGGGAGTGAGACTGCGAGGTTCTTAAGTAAATTGATATAGGAAATGACAAGGTATTGGAGGTGTTGGCAGGTTTAAAAGTGGACAAATCTCCAGGCCCAGATGATTTGTGCTCCAGACTGCTGAGGGAGGCAAGGGAGGAGATCGCAGGGGTTCTGACCCAAATTTTTAATTCCTCTCTGGCCACAGGGGAGGTGCCAGAGGACTGGAGAACAGCTAATGTGGTTCTGCTATTTAAGAAGGGTTGTAGAGATAAGCCAAGGAACTACAGGCCAGTGAGTCTCACGTCAGTGGTAGGGAAGCTATTGGAGAAAATTCTGAAGGAGAGAATCTCTCTCCACTTGGAGAGGCAAGGTTTGATCAGGGATAGTCAGCATGGCTTTGGCAGAGTGGGGTCATGCCTAACAAATTTGATTGAATTTTTTGAGGAGGTGACCAGGTGTGTAGATGAGGGTAGTGCAGTTGATGTAGTTTATATGGATTTCAGCAAAGCCGTTGACAAGGTCCCACATGGAAGACTTATAAAGAAGGCATGGGATACAGGGTAATTTGATAAGTTGGATTCAAAATTGGCTTAGTTGTAGGAGGCAGAGTGTGATGACAGAAGGATGCTTTAGTGACTGGAAGCCAGCGTCCAGTGGCATACCCCAGGGGTCTGTGCTGGGTCCCCTATTATTCGTCATTTATATAAACAACATAGATGACTATGTGGGGAGTAGGATTAGTAAGTTTGCGGATGACACAAAGATTGGCCGGGTGGTTAACAGTGAGGATGAGTGTCTTGGGCTACAGGAATATAGAGACGGGGTGGTCAAATGGGCAGATAAGTGGCAGATGGAATTTGACCCTGAAAAGTGTGAGATGATACACTTTGGAAGGGGTAATTTGACAAGGAAGTGTTCAATGAACGGCATGGCACTAGAAAGTTCTGAGGAATAAAGGAACCTTGGCGTGTGTGCCCATAGATCTCTGAAGGCAGAGGGGTACGTTAGTGGGGTGGTGAAAAAGGCATATGGGACACTTGCCTTTATCAATCGAGGCATAGATTACAAAAGTAGGGAGGTCATCTTAGAGTTGTATAAAACCTTGGTGAGGCCACTGCTGGAGTACTGTCTGCAGTTCTGGTCGCCACATTATAGGAAGAATGTGATTGCACTGGAGAGGGTGCAGAGGAGATTCACCAGGATGTTGCTTGAGATGAAACATTTAAGTTATGAAGAGAGGTTGGATAGACTTGGGTTGTTTTTGTTGGAGCAGAGAAGACAGAGGGGCGACCTGATCGATGTGTACAAGATTATGAGGGGCATGGACAGTGAGCAGCTGTTCCCCTTAGTTGAAGGGTCAGTCACAAGGGGACATAAGTTCAAGGTGAGGGGCAGGAGGTTTAGGGGGGAAGCGAGGAAAAACCTTTTTACTCAGAGGATGGTGACGGTCTGGAATGCGCTGCCTGGGAGGGTGGTGGAGGCGGGTTGCATCACATCCTTTAAAAAGTACCTGGATGAGCACTTGGCATGTCATAATATTCAAGGCTATGGGCCAAATGCTGGTAAATGGGATTAGGCAGGTAGGTCAGGTGTTTCTCACATGTCAGTGCAGACTTGATGGGCAGAAGGGCCTCTTCTGCACTGTGATTCTGTGTGATCTCATCTGAGAGGCAGCACCTCCAACACTGTGACATTGTCACAGCGCTGCATTGAAGTGTCAGCCTAGATTAAGTGGTCAAGCCTCTGGACTGGAACTTGGATCCTTAACCTTCTCAATCAGAGGCGAGACTTCGACTGCCACAAGCGAGGAAAGAGGAAATGTGTTGCTGAAGCAGCATCGGCAACTCTGCTGCTTATATTCTGTATGAAAAAAGCCTGAAGACTCACTGCGAGGAACACCACTGGAAAATCTGCCAGCATTAATGGAAAATGATCAAATAATAAACAGAACTGCAAACAATCTGCATCACATTAAAGGGCACATCAAAACTGCAATGGAGTTTAAATGCTGTCACTTCCCTAATTTAGCGAGCTTGTCCACTGTAACCTAAGAGTGCCAGTTGCAAATGAAACATGGAATGATCATTAAATGAACTGACAGCCATTTTTCCTTTCTGTTTCATCACATAGGAGAGCCTAAAACATGATTATATTTTTCTTTGTGGCGTGTCACCTCACAACATCATAGGACTAAAATGGTGGCAGGCAAATCACTGCATGGAAGTGTGCAGCATAACTAGATCATGGATGGCAGTAACTGAGGCCAAATAAGTGTCACTTTGTTGAAGTTTCATTTAATTGCATCTCTGGGTAAGAAGCATACCATTTACTGTGATTTAAACGTACAGGGATGGAAATACATAGCTGACAGCTCCTTTAATTACCCATTTTAGCCAAAGAAAGCAATCTATTAGCTTAAAGTAGCCCTGTTTACTGCTCTGTCTGTTTCTGTTTACATGTCCATGGCTCAAAACAAGAAGCACTTTCACAACTTATTGTCCTTTCATGTAATACAACAGCAAAAAGCATTTTTTAATTTGTAATTTGAGCATGTAGATGGAGCGTACACCAACAGCATATTAAAGGGGCAGAGCTGGCAGGGCACAGTTTAGACGAGTGTCATATTAACAAACAACTAACTGGTCTCCTGTGGTGTTGCTCTTGATAAGTCAGAGAACCTTGTTTTACAATCACAGCAGCAGCACAACTGGAGTACAGAATCTATTTTACAACAACGATTTTTATTTATATACCAGCTTTGATGTATTAAAACACTCCAAGGTGCTTCACAGGAGCATTATGAAACAAAATAAGACAACAAACCATGTAAGGAGATATTTGGTTAGATGACCGAAAGCTTGGTTAATGAGATAGGTTTTAAGAAGTGTCTAAAAGCAGGAAAGCGAGATAGGGAGATGGAGAGGTATAGGGAGGGATTTCCAAAGCTTGGGGCCTAGATAGCTAAAGGTGCAGTGGTGGAGAGATGAAAATCGGGGATGCTCAAGAGACCAGAATTAGAGGAGTGCAGAGATCTTGGAGGATTTGTAGGAGAGGAGATTACAGAGTATGAGGCCATGGAGGAATTTGAAAACAAGCTCAAGAATTTTAAAAGCAAGACATTGCTTGTCTGGGAGGCAATATTTGTCAGTGTGTAGAGGGGTGATAGGTGAACAGGGCTTAGTGTGAATTAAGAAGCAGGCAGCAGAATTTTTTTTACAAAACCAGGTTTATGGAGAGAGAGCAGCCAGGATTGTGCTGGAATAGTGGTAAAAAAAGACATCAATGAGAATTTGAGCTGCAGATAAGTTGAAACAGGGCAATATCAAGCGATGTTATGGAGGTGACATAAGGCAGTTTCGCTGATGGCACCAATATATGTTTGGAAGCTCATTTGAGGGCCAAATATGACACCAAGATTGTGAACAGACTGATTTAGTCTCAGATTGTTGCCAGGAAAAGGGATGGAGTTGGTAGCTAGGAAATGCGCTTTGGAATGGGACTGAAAACAATGGCTTCAGTCTTTACAATACTCAGGGAGGGGGAGGGGGGCGTGGGGTGAAATTCTGCTCATCCAGTACTGATAAGCAGTCTGATCATTTAGCACAAGTGGAGGGGTTGAGAGAGGTGATGATGAGGTAGATCTGGGTGTTGGTAGTATATATGTGAAAACTCAAAACACTTCTGGATGATGTCCCCAAGGGGCAGCATGTAGGTGAGAAATAGAAGGAGACTAAGGTTAGATCCTTGGGGGACACCAGAGCTAATGGTGTGAGACCAGGAGGGGAAGGGTGATGATTTTCTGGTGGATGAGATTGGAACCAGGTAAGAGTAGCCCCACCCAGCTGGATGACATTGGAGAAGTGTTGGAAGAGGGTAGTGTGGTCCACCATGCCAGAGGCTGCAGGTAAGTTGAGAAGGACGAGGAGGGTAAGTTTAATTCTGTCACAGTCACATACACTATTATTTGTGATTTTGATAAGAGCTATTTCAGTACTGTGGCAAGGGAGGAAGTTTGAATTGGAAGGGTTCAAACCCCTGGGAAAGAAGGGAATGAATTTGGGAGGCGACAACATGTTCGAGGACTTTGGAGAGGAAAGGCCGGTTGGAGATGGGACTGTAGTTTGCAAGGACGGTGGGGGTTAAGGGTTGCCTTTTTTGAGGAGAGGGGTGATGACAACAGGTTTAGAGGGGAAAGGATCATCACCTGAAGAGAGAGAACCGCTAACATGGGGACCAGGAGGGGAAGTTGGGCAGTCAGCCATTTAGTGGGAATAGGGTCGAGGGAACAGCTTGGAGCTTGGAGAGGGGGGAGGGTATGGGGGGGTGGGGTATCTTTCATCGGGCCTTCCCTGCAATTGTGGTCCGCGGCGATGGAGGTCCCACCCACTGAGAACTGCCAGCCTATCTGAGCCTGACAGCTCCTCGTGCCACCAGCATCAATGGGAGTGTTGGCAACTGATGGCATTGCACCCACCACAGGACCAGGATCATCATGGGACCCCAGACTGAAGGTGAACGATGGTGGAATGGGGAGGTTGCAAGTGGGGGGGGGGTCACGGAACTATTGAAGGGGAGGGTGGTTGGAGGCAAAGGCAGGGGGCTGGCTTTCAGCAACCCCCCCCACCATGGGTGCCTCAACATGGTTTGCTGGGCAGCCTTGCAAGGGCTGGGAAAGCCATGCAGGCCCATTCAATCCCTGAGCCACTACTGAATTGCAGTTGGCTCATGGATAATGGGTGTCAATTGGCTGATTAATGATCCTCATTGACAACCCACCACTGGAGGCCAGGAATCCTGCATTGGCCCCTTCCAATTAATCAGGGGAGGTCTGGCTTGCTGCCAGGAGACTCATACGAGTTCTCCCCCATGATTAAGTGGGCCTGGCCACCATGGTTCCCACCACGATCAGCTGTCTTAAATCCAGACTCTATTCTTCTCTTAAACCCTAGCCAATTAGTCATTGAATTACCAAGCGCATTATCTTTTACCAGGGCTGTAACACTGATCCTGCTCAGTAATGTCACACCCTCCTATTTATTTCCTCCCCTATTCCTCCTGAATATTTTATAGCCAGGCAATTAATGCCTACTTGAGGGCCTCATCCAACCCCTGCTAACATTCAACCAGTGGTGGGCTGGGCACTTGCCACGTGGAAGCCAGAAAAACAAATCCTGTTGGGTTTGCTTGAGGGCTGCAGGTCAGGGGGCGGGGGTGGCAGGGCAGGGTGGGGCTCCTTCAGTCAAAGGCACTCAGTGCCTGATTGAGGGACTCTGCATCAGAAAAGGGAGGGGGGTCCACTGATAGCCGCCTTGCTGCCCTTTCTTCTGACCCTCCCTACCCTCACTAGCCAGCGACCTCTTCCATGTCCCCCACCCTGCCCTCACTCAACTATGGCCTGGCTCCTTGCTAATCCTAGGCTTCTGGTGGGGGCATTGCTGGCAGTGACCACTGCTCCCAGGTGGTGCTGACAGACAATGGAGAGCTGCCAGCCTCTGAATCCTAAATCCCAGGCAAGGCCTGATGCCCGCCAGTCAACTGCCTGATGGGCACTTAATACACGTGCTTTCCCCACAGAGATGACATGGGTCACTTGTCAGCTCACCAACTGGCAGGAAAGACCCCCATTGCCTCGATTAAATTCCACCCATTATATTCAGAAACACCTGCTTGAAGGAGCACCATAGTTTGTCCACCCTCCTGGCCATGTGAAGATCCTCCAGGCCTACTTTGACAGGGTTTCTTAAGCACTTATAGTTGTCATTGACAATGTTTTTGGATGATAGTAACCTTTGTCATTCTTATTAAGTCCATTTTGATTACATTGTATCACTGATGCTTAAAGTCTTGTCCACCTTTGTGTTGGAGATTGGCCATCCCGATCACTCAATCAAATTTAGGGGTTTTTTCTCCCCTTGTTGGGGGCCCAGATTTTCAACACCAGTTTGGGTGCACAGAGGCCGGAAATTTCCCAGCTCTGCAAACCCCTTCATTAAAAATGGCCACCGCAGTTAGAATTTTTGTTCTCGGGGGGTGTGGGGGGTGGTGGTTGGTGGTGGTTGGGGGGGGGTGGCTGTGAGCTGTATTACAAATCGGGCCCTCCATCCACAGAACGAGCGTGCAGGCTGTCAAGTGCGAAAACGTGCTGGGTGAAGGGCCTGCCTCTGTGCTCCAGCACTTTCTTTAAGTTATTTAAAAGAGATTAAAACTAAAAAAGACCCTCAGCCCTCACCGCCCCATACACTCCTCATGCCCACCATGGGTGTATGCCCACCCATGCCATCCTATCCCAACTCATGTCCCCCACCCACCCCCTCGGCCTCTCATGCCCCCATGCCAACTTAGTGCCAAGTTATACCCCACCCTTTGTCCTTACCCTCTCCATGCCAACTCACCTAGTATCCTTCAACAGTTCCTTGACGGCTTGACAGTTCCAATGCATTTATGCACATTATATGCACAAGCATGTTTACTTTTGACTGGCTATCCAAACAACACCACCGAGTTCAGACCAGCTATTACCTGTTCTAATCTTCACACTTCCGGTTCCGCACGACTGGCCTAACAAAATCCCACTTCAGTGGAGGCAACTGATGATTTGAATGGCCAGTTGCCTCCATAAGCCAAGCATGTATGAAGCCCGGCCCAGCTCCAGTCCTACCCCCGTGAAATAGGAAATGCCATTTTCAGGGGCGGGACATAGAATTTCTGGCCATTTCCAGAAGTTTTGCCACGAAGGAGAACCCCTCTGTTACTGAGAAAATCTGGGCCTGAGTCACAAAACAATCTTCCTTTAACACTAGGAACATTGTCCTTGATTTACCAGTCGAGGTATTATTATCCCAGTGAATTACTGACCAGTTGAAATCCCCAGCTTCTATATTTGTATCTTACTGGTTGTTCTCCATATCTCATCATACAGTGCTGAGGTGCATCATGGTAATTGTTTAAGCAATAACTTGAGCAATGGTTTACCTGCATTAATAGTACCAATAGTGGTTCTTTATTGGCAATTGGTTATCAGACAGGAAACAGAGAGTAGGAATAAACCAGTCTTTTTTGGAGTGGCAAGAGGTGACTAGTGGGGTACCACAGAGATCAACACTAAGGCCCCAGCTATTCACAATATATATCAATGATTTGGATGAGGGAATCAAATGTAAGTTTGTTGACGACACAAAACTTGGTGCGAATATGAATGCTTAGGAGGATGTTAAGAGGCTTCAAGGTGATTTAAACAGGTTGAATGACTGGGCAAATACATGGCAGATGCAGTATAACATGGATAAATGTTGAAGTTACCCACTTCAGTCGGAAAAACAGAATGGCAGAATATTATTTAAATAGTGATAGACTGGGAAATGTTGATGTACAAAGGGATCTGGGTGTCCTTGTACACCAATCACTGAAAGCAAGCATGCAGGCACAACAAGTAGTTAAGAAAGCAAATGCTATGTTGGCTTTCATTGCGAGAGGACTTGAATACAGGAGCAAAGACATCTTACTACAGCTGCACAGAACCTTGGTGGGACCACACCTGTAGTTTTGGTTTCCTTATCTAAGAAAGGATATGCTTGCTATAGAGGGAGTGCAGCAAAGGTTCACTAGACTGATTCCTGGGATGCCAGGATTGTCATATGAAGAGAGATTGGGCCAACTAGGCCTGCATTCACTGGAGTTTAGAAGAATGAGAGGAGATCTCATTGAAACACATAGAATTCTGACAGGGATGGAGAGGCTGGATGCAGGAATGATGTTTCCTCTTGCTGGAAGGTCTAGAACAAGCGGTCACAGCCTCAAGATATGGGGTGGACCATTTAGGACTGAGATGAGAAGAAACCTCTTCACTCAGAGGGTGGTGAACCTGTGGAATTCTCTACCATGAAAGGCTGTGGAGGCCAAGTCACTGAATGTATTTATGAAGGAAATAAATAGGTTTCTGGACTCTAAAGGCAACAAGGGGGATGGGGAGAGAGCGGGAGTATGATAAAGGATCAGCCATGATCTTATTGAATGGCGGAGCAGGTTCAAAGGGCTGAATGACTTAATCCTGCCTCTATGTTGCAAACTTCTCTCAATTGTGCCTCAGTACTCGAGTTTATACATTATGCTACACCGCTTTCTTTTCTCTTCATATGTTCTCTTCTAAACAATTTATATCCTTCCAGTGATGTGTCCCATTGATTGGAATCATTCCACCATTAATCTGTGATATCAATGGTGTCGAATCTATCTATCCTCACAGTACCTCCTCGACCATACATCTCACTTGTCAGACTTCTTTCAGTAATACAAGGACAGCATCAATGCTTTTTTTCTTTTCCCATTTACTTTATTAATGTTTTTACTTTAATTATCTCCCATTATTGGAATTAGACTTAGAAACATAATTTGTAACACCTTAAGGAATCAGAAGAGGTATTCTCTCGCACCTACTGCAACAACCTCTGCTTCTGGTTTAAACACTTTCCACCACTTTATCTATCCTGGCTACCAACATCCCCACCCCTGCCCCCGTTGAGTTTAAGTGAATTCCATCCAGTCTGTATAGGCAACCCCTATTCCAAAAGATGTCCCATCGTTGAAGAACTGAGGCACTAATTACATACAGCAAAACATTAGCCATATGTTGATCGGCCTTAATACCCCAGATCTTTCTTCTTTAGCATGAAGCACAGGTCGTAGTTCAGAAAGTACTACACTTTAAGTTCTCTCCTTAGGGTCCCTTCCAAATGCCTTGAATTTAGCATGAAAAGTCTACTTTTATCGATGTCATTCATTCTCACTTGGACAACAGCTCCCTTTGGAATTCTGTCAGCCCGAGACATCAGATGCCAGATTTTCCTGTGGGCTCGGAAAAAACCCAAACTGTGCACCTCTGAAATGCACACCAGCCCCCATGTGACTTTTCCCAAGATTTCTGTCTTTTCACACAGAGGGGTAGTTTGCAGCACATTTCGCGAGTTGTGATGATGTGTGAGGAGTGTGGGTGCAGAGATGGGCTGGTTAGAAGTCCTGCCTCGGTTCTCCAGCACAGCAGCCCAGCTCCAAATATGGTTTAAAGGCCTCCTAAACCTTACCCCTCACTGCCTCATGTTCCCACACCCCCGCCATCCTACCCCATGTCCCTCAGGTACCCCATGCCACCCCCATGTGCTTGACGTGTCATTCATATCTGCTTACCTAGTATGCAATAACTACAGTCCTCAGAAACTATACAACAGCAATGGTAATTAGTTTAAATCATTAGAAAAAAATAAACTCTAACAATATAATAAAACCTTGAATTCAAATGCACAATCATTGATACCAGGGGGAATGGGGAGAAACTACTCCATTGCAAAAAAAAGCCTATTAAGTTTGTAAACAAACAAGGTACCACATTAAAGGCAGATTGTGTTAGTACAGCCTGTTAAAAGTTTCAGTCATTCTTGGATCAATAGACTATGTGCTGAACTGAACCCATTACCGATTTTGAAAACCTACCAAGCATTCATAATGATTACAGCTATCATAGCCAAAACATCCAGACAAATTGAAACTGACAGAACAGAATGGTGTTCCATTTCCATTTCAAAGCGAAGTACCTGTCCATCCATGCAGAGAGCAGGTGTAGAGATTTTTTTTTCAATTTTCAAAAGCAGTTTCTTTAAAAGCCAGAGCTGTCAGCGAATTTAAACCACAGCAGAAAACATGACAACAGAGTCTGTGTAAGTAAGCCTGGATGGTAATTTTTAGTAAAAATCAATCATTCTCAGACTAAACTTACTGAATAAACTAACAAGGCCAAAATAATGAATCTTAGAAGTAACATGTGATTCCTTGACAGTAATCACCTTTTTATGTTGTTATACTGACAATGAATTAGGCAAACCGCATGACCTCAATGGAATTCTGAGAGTTTGATGAGTTTAGAGAATCTTAAATCTCTTTCTAATCTAATATTGTTTCTATTTAGCATTTAATTGCAAGTACTGTTAAAACTCTAAGGGCGGACTTTTACAGTCCAATTATGGTGGGGGCGACACAATAAAATCTGGCAAGCCATTCAAAAGTTTGTTGACTTTGGTGGGACCATAAAATCCAGTAAGCATAAAACTCCACCCTAAGACTCATCCAGATACAAGCTACCATTGACAGCAGCTGTAGACAGTCAATTAAGGAAACTAGCATGGACTATTTTTTTCTGGAACTGGGCTCAGATAGTCCCTTTGTTCAGAACATATAAATTCAGGCATTCTCAGTGAGACCTTGCAGTGAAGTGCAACCTCAATGGAGCACTGAGAGTTTGGTGAGTTGACGGAGTTCAGGCGGGAGTGAGGTGGTCCTTTGCTTTTTCTAACCTTTTCAACCTGTAGGAATTGATTCTTGCTCTACAGGGGAAGAAGTTAATTGATTGGTGAGTGGTTATGATCTATTCTATTTCTAAAGTTCAAAATAATACATGAATTTGTGTAAGATTAATAAAATACATAAAAGAAAATAAATATTTGAATAAAATAATTCAGTAATTAATTAAAACACATAAGGATGGCAGGACAAGTGAAGTGTCATGGCTGAAGTATATGGGAGCTCCTGGATACCAGTGTCATCCAGGGCAAAAACATCTGCAGTAAGTTTCTGTGGCTTGAGGAGCTTCAGCTCAGAGTCATTGAGCTGGAGGCTGAGCTGCAGACATTGCAACACATCAAGGAGGGGGAAAGTTACCTGGACACTTTGTACCAGGAAGTGGTCACACCCCTTAGGATTGGGTCTTCTGATTTGGAAGGTGGTCAGCGACAAGAGGGTGTGACTGCAGCTGAGGCAAGTAAGGGGACGAAGAGAGCAGGAGTACAGGTATATCAACCTCTGAAATTCTCCAACAGGTTTGGGGTTCTTTCAACTTGTTTTGATGAGAGTGGCAGATGCAGGTTGGATGGGCTGACTGACCTTGGTACAGGAAGCCATTCAAGTTGGGAGGTAGGGGGGGCAAAAATGTATGAAGTGGTAGTAGGGGACAGTATAGTGAGGGGGATTAACACTTCTCTGTAGCAAAGAGCGAGAGCCCAGATGCTACGTTATCTATCTGAGGCCAGGGTTTGGGATATTTGCTCAGGGCTGGAGAGGTAATTGAGTGGGAGGGGGAGGATCCAGTTGTTGTGTTCCATGTAGGTACCAATGACATAGGCAGGATGAGGTAGGAGGTTCTGCATGGTCAATATAAGAAGCTAGGCAGCAAATTAAGAAGTATAACCTCAAAGATAATAGTCTCTAGATTATTACCTGAGCCACATGAAAATTAGCATAGGGCAAATAAGATTAGAGAAATGAATGCATGGCACAAAGACTGGTGTGGGGGAAGTCAGTTCTGGTGTGTGGTGCACTAGCACCAGTACTGGGGAAAGTGGAGACTGTACCATTGGTACAGCTGAATCTTGCTGGGACTGGTGTCCTTGTGAGCCATGTCACTAGGGAAGTAGAGAGGGTTTTAAACTAAATAGTGGGTCAAGGGATCAAATTTGGGAAGATGTGGTTAAAGAAAGTGTAAAGACAAGGAAAGCCAGAAAAAGGGACTAATATGGGAAATAATGAACAAAATCTGACAGGAAGGCACACAGAGTACAAATCTAAGCGTGGATCTGCAGATAAGGCTAGATGCTACAAAAATAATTAAATGGAGAGACTAAAGGCTCTGTATCTGAATGCACATAGCACTCAAAACAAAACAGATAAGCTGAGCGCAAATAGAAATAAATAAGTATGTACTGATAGCCATTACAGAGGTATGACTACAGGATGACATAGATTGGGACCTGAATATTGAAAGATATGTGACACTTAGGAAGGACAGAAAGTTGGGAAAAGTTGGAGGGCAGCTCTGTTAATTAATGATGGTATTAGCACATTAGAGAGGGATGACCTAAGTTCAGAAAACCAGGATGTAGAAGCGGTTTGGTTAGAGTTGAGAAATGATAAAGACAAGAAGTCACTTGTGGGAGTGGTGTAAAGGCCCCTTAACTGTAACCACATGGTAGGACAGAGCATAATGGAAGAGATAATGGAAGCCTGTCAGGAAGGTAGAACGATAATCATGGGGATTTAAATCTATGTATTGACTGGAAAAATCAGATGGGCAAATATAGGGCAGATAAGGAGTCCATAGAATGTATTTGGGATAGTTTTTTAGAACAGCACATTCTGGAGCCAACCAGAGAGCAGACTGTACTAGACCTGGTATTGTGCAACGAGATAGGATTAATTGATAATCACATAGTGAAGGCACCCCTTGGCATCAGTGATCATAATATGATTGAATTTTACATTCAATTTGAGGGAGAGAAGAGTGGGTCCAAGACCAATATTTTAAGCTTAAATAAAGGCAATTATGAGGGCATGAAAGGTAAAGTGAACTGGCAAATGAGATTAAGGGATATTTCAATAGAAATGCAGTGGCAGATATTCAGAATACACAGCATAGATACATTCCAATGAGAAGGAAAAATTCCAAGGGGAGGACCCACCATCCATGTTTAACTAAAAAGTTAAAGACAGTATCAAACTTAAAGAAAAAGCATATAATTGCGTAAGGATGGATGGCAGGTCAGAAGATTGGATAGGATATAAAGAATAGCAAAGAATGAAAAAAGATGAATAAGGAGGGAAAAGTATTGAAAGAAAGCTAGGTATAAATATAAAGGCGGATAGTAAGAGTTTATATAGATACTTAAATAAGAGAAGAGTTAACAAGTGAGTGTTGGTCCTTTAGAAAGTGAGTCTGGGAAATTAATCATGCGAAGTAAGGAGAGGGCGGATGAATTGAACAGGTATTTTACATTAGTCTTCACTGTAGGATACAAGTAACATCCCAGAAATATCTGTAAATCAGAAAGTGAAAAGGAAGGAGAAACTCAGGGAAATTACAATCACCAGGGAAATGGTATGGAGCAAATTGTTGGGGCTGCGGGCTGGCAAATCCCAGGGTCCTAATGGACTTCATCCTAGGGTCTCAAAAGAAGTGGCTACTAAGATAGTTGACGCGTTGGTTCAAATGGAACTCCTTTATTCAAAAAGGGAGGGAGGCAGAAAACAGGAAACTATAGGCCAGTTAGCCTAACATGTCATAGGGAAAATTTTAGAAGTTATTATTAATTATGTTATAGCAGGACACTTAGAAAAATTCAAGGCAATTGGGCAGAGTCAACATTGTTTTGTGAAAGGGAAATCATGTTTAACCAATTTATTGGAGTTCTTTGAAGGAGTCATACATGTTGTGGGTAAAGGGGAACTGGTGGATGTACTGTACTTAGATTTCCAGAAGGCAATTCATAAGGTGCCAGATCAAAGGTTATTGAGGAAAATAAAAGCCCGTGAGCCAGGATTTTTCACTGAGCTTAAAATGACACGCATTGACGTCGGTTGAGCATGCTGAGGTCAATGCACAACTGTGCAACAGTTCAGTTGGCGGGCACACGCTGGAATCGGCAGTGAGCCCACTGTCAATTAAAGGACCTGTTAAGGCCATAAATTAATCAATTAACTGAATTTTTTCACCGCCCGTCCAACCTTATGGTTGGTGGGCAGGCAAAAAGGCTAAGCGGCCTTTGCATTTTTTTGGAAACCTCATCCACGGGCGGGATGAGGTTTCCAAAAGCAAATAAAAATAAATTAAAAGTTTTAAATTTGAATTACTGACATGTCCCTGCTCATTTGACAGAGTCACATGAGCAGGGACATGTCTTACTACACTTCTAAAATCTTCATTTCTTTTTTTAAAAATGCTTCACCTCCCTAAAGCAGCTCTGTGTCTCAGAGAGATTATAAAATGTGCACTGGTGCTCACCCTGCTCGTCCTTCTCCACACCCTGCACAGGCAGCGCTGAGTGCTGCAATTCACGTTTCACGTTGGGCGGGCCTTAATTGGCTCACCAGCATGAAATTGTGGTTCCCCCCCCGCCCCCCATCGCGGGCAGCAGGCGGCTTCCTGACTGCCCATGCCTGCCCCCACTGAACCCGCCTGACATGGGCTAAACTCTGCCCATGGTTTAGGGAAGGTAAGTTGTGAAGAGAACACAAGGAGACTACAAAGGGCCACGAATACATTAAGTGAATGGCCAAAGATCTGGCAAATGAGGTAAACTTAGGGGAAGTGTGAAATTTTCCATTTTGGCAAGAAGAATAAAAAACAAGCATATTATCCAAATGGTGAGAGATTTGTAGAGCTCTGAGATTCAGTGGGATCTGTGTGTCCTAGTGCATGAATCACAAAAGGTTAGTGTGCAGGTACAGCAGGTAATTAGAAAAGCTAATAGAATGTTATCATTTATTGTGAGGGAAATTGAATATTAAAGTGGGGAGGTTATACTTCACTTGTACAGGGCACATCTGGAGTACTGTGTACAGTACTGATTTCCTTATTTAAGGAAAGATTTAAATGCGTTAGAAGCAGTTCAGAGAATGTTCACTAGACTAAGAACAGGAATGTGTGGGTTGTCTTATGAGGAAAGGTTGAACAGGGTAGGCTTGTATTCATTGGAATTTAGAAAAGTAAAAGGCGACTTGATTGAAATCTTTAAGACCCTGAGGGATGTTTACAGGATGGATGTGGAAAAGATGTTTCCTTTTGCGGGAGAATATAGAACAAGGGGCACTGTTTAAAAATAAGGAGTCGCTCATTTAAGGCCGAGATGAGGAGAATTTCTTTCCCTCAGAAGGTCGTGAGTCTTTGGAACTCTCTTCCTCAAAAGGCAGTGGAAGCAGAGTCTTTAAATATTTTTAAGGCAGAGCTAGACAGATTCTTGAGAAGCCAGTTGGTAGCAGGGAATGTGGAATTGATCAGGTCAGCTGTAACCTTATTGAATGGTGGAGCAGGCTCGAGGGGCCGAGTTGCCCACTCCTGCTCCTAATTCATATGTTTGTATGCTCTTATATGAAGATGGTGAACCTTAATTAATTTTAATTGCAGACATTAAATTAATCAATTGTTCATTTAAGAGGCGTGACTAGATTAATAATCCTTTGAAAATAAGTATTTTATCAAAATGTATGACCCTACAATTTAAAAAACTTCTGTTAAGTTCAACATAGTTACTCAGGTACCTTACAGTGCTACAATGTATGATTATGTATGCCAGCAACATCAAAATTGGGAGCAGTATGCCTTTTAATGACAATCAAATATTGAACCCTTGATCATTAAGAGAACTGGCATTATTAGTTCACCTTTCATAAGTTTATAATCTATTATGTTACCTTTTGTCTTTACATTCAAATTAAGATTAACTCATTAGAATTACTTCTGTAGCTTAAAACAAAAGAGAAATCTGTGGTATTAGAATGTATGTAACTATGGAAACAACAGATGAGGACCACTGGCAGCTGAGACCTTGATCCATCAAGTCATGAATAGCTGGACTCCAGCCCAGAAACTAAGATTGAGCCTCATTTATAATTAAATAATTATTAATTAATTAATTAGTAGTCTAATCACATAATTGGCCTTTAAACTTAATCAGATTAATGCTGGGTATGTTCCATAAGAGATTTTATGTTTAGTATAGTCTTCTTAGAAACCTTAAGTTAAAATGGAGACACAAAATACCTACAAACGAATGTATTTAAATCCAATTAGAAGAAAGCTTAGAAACCAAAGTCATACAAAATATAAAGTTGTAATTAATTGTAAGATTAATTACACAGGCCAAGACCAATTAAGCTAAATTAAAGAATACGTCAGCCAATCAATGGGCGACAAGAGCCCATTAACACATGGAGAGGGAGGGTCTTGAACCTTGTGTGGGGGTTAAAAATCCCATCTCCAGAGACACAGTTAGCTAGCCGTGTTCTGACTGAATATGTCTATTCAGAAGCTGGAAGATACATACTTTTGTGGAATTGAGATAAGCATGCTCCATGTTTTGGGTTATGTATTTGAAATTAGTTTATTGTAGAAAGAAGACAGAGAATGATACTTATGAGAAAGTTTAATTGGATGGATGTATGCTTCTTATATTTTTTGATTTAACTGATTCTCTATTATAATTCCATAATTTACATTACAACTATGTACTAATTTACATTTCTCTTTAAATAAAACCTCTTTGAATTCACTGAAGGATCTCGCCTTACCTTGTGGGTTTAAGGTCTCATTCAAAACCTGATAGTTAAAATGAATTGCTGGTGGATTGGGTGATCCCAATTGGAACCCACAGCTTTATGAAGCTTTCTTCAATGGAAAAAGTACTGTAATGCATGACAACGCTTACGCAATGGTGGTCTATGTAATATAGGTCAACTTACTTTTGCAGGACAGATCTCAATGATGAATCACTGAATAAAAGCACATCCAAATTACAATTCAGCATCTAACAGTGACATTGGCAGGTGTCAAAACGTTATAAGCATACCTTTCAGAATGTTTCCAACTCCTCTGCAGGCTCTACTCAGTGCTCATGACCTCTCCAAGGAGGTGTAATTTTTTAGGGCTTCTGGAGGAAGTGCAATTTTCCTGTGGTTCTCAGAATGGGGACCCCAACCTCATAAGAGATGTTTGTTTACGCACCCAAAGCCTTCCTGACCCATGAAAAAGGCCACATGAAAATGGCTTGGGATCAGGAAGACAGAGGAAAATTATTTTTCCAACAAAGGAAGCTACATTCAGCATTTTGTGACTCAATTTGCATCACCACTGGGAGACCAAAATCCAGCCCCAGGTCCTTGACCTGTGCATCCAAGAAGCAATGCACCATTTGTTTGGTGAAATGCTGTAATTTTTTTTTATTCTTTCACAGGATGTGGGCATTGCTGGCAAGGCCAGCATTTGCTGCCCTTCCCCAATTGCCCTTGAACTGAGTGGTGCACTCAACCATTTCAGAGGCAGTTAAGAGTCAACCACATTGCTGTGGGTCTGGAGTCATATGTAGGCCAGACTAGGTAAGGGTGGCAGATTTTCTTCCCTAAAGGGCATTAATGGCCCAGATGGATTTTTACAACAACCAATGATAGCTTCATGGCACCATTACAGAGATTAGCTTCATATGCCAGATTTATTGATTGAATTTAAATTCCACCAGCTGCTATAGTGGGATTTGAAGCATTTCTTCAGAGCATGAGCCTGAGACTCTGCATTATAAGCCCAGTGACATTACCACTATGCCACAATCTCCCCATGTGCTGAATAATGGAATATCCTAACATCTCAAACTGTTTGTCACTCATTCCCTTTACCTCTCCTTCCTCACATAATGGGAGATGCAGCATTCTGGATATGCATGTATAAATGTGCATAAGAATATCGTTTACTAATCACTTTGGATTAGTATAAGAATATAACAACCTTCTTTCCACAAGTTCCTGATCTCATCAAATTCCCATTTTAAAGGCCTCCCTCTGTCCTCAGCTCTCATCATTATCTGTTTCACTCTGTGATTTTGCAGATGTGCCATCTAAGGAATCTAAACAACACTGGCCCTTAATGACCACTGGAGACAGCTCAGAAAAAGTAAGATTTTCTTTTTTATGGGCGGCTGCTGGAACATTCATCCCTGACTGTTTCCGCTTCTCCATACCCATTGCACCCCACCTCTAACCCCAAGCCCGCTTGCCCCTTTTTGCCACCCGTTTTGTGCAGAAGCCGAACAATTTTCTATGGCATAAACCAGCAAGACGCAGCACCCACAACTCACTAAAATTGGAACTAGGCCACAACCTGTGAATGCTTCCTGCCATCCGCCCTGGGCACACTATCTATTTTGTACTCGTTTTTGGGGCCAAGGCGTTTATTGACACCGCCTCCACCCCTGCTCCCCACCCCCCACCCCCCACCACACCAGGATGTTTAAAAATATCTCCGGAAAGAGTAATGAAAATACAGTAATGCGACACAAGATGACCAAAGCAGAGGTAATGATGATTTAGAGTCGCGTTTCATACTTTGGGAAAGGTTCACTTATGGAAAATAGCATCCAAGTTAACAGATTTTTATAGTGCGTGCCCGTTTAACATCCAGCCTCAATTAACTGAATTACTTCTGCACTGATTCTCATTGTGCAGAGTTCAGGTTTACTCAATCTTCTCCCAATGACTCAGCAGATTACAAATAGCAATTGTCTCTTCCCCAGAGCCCAGAGTTGTCATTCACTTTGTGAAGTGAAGAGATTTGAAACTCTTTCAGCACAAGTTCTATTTCTGTACTGTTGGTAAGCATCATTTTAGTTAGTTATCCCGACTGGTGCTGTGAGTGAGGAGAAGGAGCTAATGGACAGATTCAATGATTCTTTTTTTGGCTAAAAACAAATAGCTTGCTAATAATTGTTCTGCTGTTTGTTTCCAGCATCTCCTGTTTTTATTTTGGATTTGTCGTATTTGTGTGTTTTTTTTAATATACTGGCCTCACCAGTTACCATGAACGGAGACGGAGGTCACTGACGACAAATCAGCAATAACTGTCAGAGATTATAGAGGCTGGGAACAATATACAGTGCTGAAGACAACAGCAGCCATGAGCTTATGAGTCATTAATCTCCAATCTATTTGCCAGCAGGTCAAAAATTACAAGGAGATCAGTTGTGGAAACCTTTCTTTCCTTCCTCCCTCCTTCTCCTACATTAAAGAGATATTTTTATTTTAATGAACATTAGAAGAATGACTGCTTTCCTCTAGAATAAAAAAAAGGCCTTGCATTTGGTGACCTCAGGAAGTCCCAAAGTTCTTTACAGCTAATGAAATTCCATTTGAAGTGTAGTCACTGTCATTATTTGGGAGCCAATTTACAGGGAGCAAGCTCCCACAAATAGCAATGCAATAAGAACCAGCTCATCTGTTGGTTGAACGATAAGTATTGCGCACAATGCTATGAGAACTCTCCTGCTCTTCTTAGAAATCATAGAATCGCAGAGATGTTATAGGATAGGATGAGGCCAATCAACCTATCATGTCCATGCCGGCTCTCCACAAATGCAATTCATATAGTCCCGCTCCCCCATCTATTCCCTGTGGCCCCCGCAAATCTTTCTCCCTTCAGATAATTATCCGATTCTATGTTGAAGACCTCAAGTCAATCTGCCTCCGCCACACTCTCAAGCAGTGTATTCTAGATCCTAATCAGTCGCTGCATAAAAAAACTTTTCCTCATGTCAGTATTGCTTCTTTCACCGTTCACCTCAAATCAGTGAGTGTGCTTCATTCTGGATCCTTGAACCGATGGGAACAGTTTCTCCCTATCCACTCTGTCCGGACCTGTTATGATTTTGAACACCTCTACCAGATCTCACAACTTCCTTTTCCCCAGCTTCTCCAACGTAGCCACATAACTGAAGTTCCTCATCCCTG